>NW_027141795.1:0-20088 GCF_036365525.1 Heterodontus francisci
TTTGTTATCTCTTGCCCAACCCCCACCTCACTTGTTTATAATCTGTGACTTTTCTAATATTTGTCAGTTCCGAAGAAGGGTCACTGACCCGAAACGTTGACTCTGCTTCTCTTTCCACAGATGCTGCCAGACCTGCTGAGTGAATCCAGCATTTCTTGTTTTTGTTTCTGGGTAAATGTCCGGTCATTTAACTATACGAGTAAATGAACAGCGAGGTAATGAAATATAAATAATTGTCAGAAGTAGCAGCTCAGTGAAGGAAACACAAATAAACCAATAAAAAGAAAACACAAGGAAACTAACTGAAAATAAGTAATACATTATCAATTATAAATTGGGAGATAAATGGTCGATGGGGAGCAATGAGAAATAAAAAGGCTCAAAACGTATTCAATGCTAAACGGAGAACAGCAAGCATGAGATCAAACGGCAGGGTTTAGTTCCTGAGTCGGAGAGGGGAGTAGATACCTGGTGAGGGAACTGGCTCATAGTCGTTAGGTTCTATTCTTAGACTAGTTGTAATGACTAAAGACAGGTGAAGAAAACAGCTGGTAAACAACATATTAGATAAATAATTGGTATGATTGAACTCGGTCACTTAGCACCAAATTAACAATACAGATGGTGACACGATTTTCCCTCTCTGTCAATCCCAGACACTCCCATCAGCGACCTGAACAGTGCAAAACCATCTGGACAAAATCCAACAATGGCTACAAGGTGGGGAAGCTGAGAGTTGAGCAGCAACAAACAACAATACTTTACCTGTGGATCCCAGGAACAAAGGAACTTTCGAAAGCAGACGATCGAGGAAGGACAACAAACCCGTCCTCGCTGTCCTCACCTCTGATATTGCAGGAAAATTCAGAGGCAGATGACGGTGACTATCTCGAGATCCCTGCAAAGATCAGTTCAAGTGAAAACAGAGCTTACATAGCAAGCTAGGTACCGACCTAGAGTCAGCTTCAGGGAGAATGACTAAGAAGGAGTTCCATCTGAACTGGATGAATCACTCTGTCATATTAAACAGGTACATCAGTTAAATGGAGAATCCCTCTCCCTGGTGTGAAAGACTGTTCTGAAAGCTATTCCAGAGGATCAGGACAATATATATAACTGAGCTCCAGGATCGTGTGAAATATAACAGTTGGTCAATTTGCTATGTGTAAAGAGTGTCATTGATTAATTTGTATAGAAAGAGGTTAAACCGGAGAGTGAGATTGAGAGAGAGTACAACATAGTCCAGAGACATCCCTGTACTGAATATACATCCTGAGCAGTATAGGGCAGCTGGTGCAGAAATAATTAACTGTATTCCTCTAGAAAGGAAGTTGATAGTAAACTCTTAGATGCAAATTATATCGCATGCGTTTCGGAGTGTATAAACTTAATCTAATGTTTTGGTGTGTGTGTATGTGTTTGTGTGTCTGTGTATGTATGTATTTGTGTGCGTGTTTGCATGTGTGAATGTGTTTGCGCATGTCTGTGTATGTGTTTGCGCGTCTGTGTGTCTATGTTTTTAGCATGTGTGTATGTATGTGTTTGTGTGTGTGTTTTTGTGTGTTTGTGTCTATGCGTTTGTGTTTGCATGTGTGTGTTTGCACGTGTGCGTGTATGCTTGCGTGCGTGTGTGTGTATGTATGTGTTTGTGGTGTGTGTTTGTGTGTATGTATATGTTTGCATGTTTGTGTGTATGTGTGTTTGCTGTGTGGGTATGTCTGTGTCTATATGTGTTTGTGTGTGTGTATATATGTGTTTGCGTGCATGTGTGTATATATGTGTTTGCATGTCTTTATGTGTTTGTGTGTGTGTTTGATTGCATGTGTGTGTGTTTGCATGTATGTGTGGGCGAGCGCTGGGCGCGGGGGGGAGGTGGTGGATGTTGGTGTGTGCGCGCTGTGGGGAGGGAGGTGGTGGGTTGTTGTGGGTGCGTGCGCGCTGGGCGGGGGGAGCTGGTGGATGTTGTGGGTGCGTGCGTGCTGGGCGGGGGGGAGGTGGTGCTTGTTGTGGGTGTGTGTGCGCTGGGCGGGGGGAGGTGGTGGTTGTTGTGTGTGTGTGTATGTGCTGGGTGGGGGGAGGTGGTGGTTGTTTGTGTGTGTGTGTAAGTGCTGGGTGGGGGGAGGTGGTGGTTGTTTGTGTGTGTGTGTGTGCTGGGCGGGGGGAGGTGGTGGTTGTTGTGTGTGTGTGTATGTGCTGGGTGGGGGGAGGTGGTGGTTGTTTGTGTGTGTGTGTGTGCTGGGTGGGGGGAGGTGGTGGTTGTTGTGGGTGTGTGTGCTGGGTGGGTGAAGGAGGTGGTTGTTCTGTGTGTGTGTATGTGCTGGGTGGGTGGAGGAGGTGGTTGTTGTGTGTGTGTGTGCTGGGTGGGTGGAGGAGGTGGTTGTTCTGTGTGTGTGTATGTGCTGGGTGGGTGGAGGAGGTGGTTGTTGTGTGTGTGTGTGCTGGGCGGGGGGAGGTGGTGGTTGTTGTCTGTGTGCTGGGTGGGGGGAGGTGGTGGTTGTTCTGTGTGTGTGTGTGTGCTGGGCGGGGGGAGGTGGTGGTTGTTTGTGTGTGTGTGTGCTGGGCGGGGGGAGGTGGTGGTTGTTGTGTGTGTGTGTTGGGCGGGGGGAGGTGGTGGTTGTGTGTGTGTGTGTGTGCTGGGCGGGGGGAGGTGGTGGTTGTTGTGGGTGTGTGTGTGCTGGGTGGGTGGAGGAGGTGGTTGTTGTGTGTGTGTGTGTGAAGGGCGGGGGGAGGTGGTGGTTGTTGTCTGTGTGTGTGCTGGGTGGGGGGAGGTGGTGGTTGTTCTGTGTGTGTGTGTGTGCTGGGCGGGGGGAGGTGGTGGTTGTTGTGGGTGTGTGTGTGCTGGGTGGGTGGAGGAGGTGGTTGTTGTGTGTGTGTGTGTGCTGGGCGGGGGGAGGTGGTGGTTGTTGTGTGTGTGTGTGCTGGGCGGGGGGAGGTGGTGGTTGTTGTGTGTGTGTGTGTGCTGGGCGGGGGGAGGAGGTGGTTGTTCTGTGTGTGTGTGCTGGGTGGGGGGAGGTGGTTGTTGTGTGTGTGTGTGTGTGCTGGGTGGGGGGAGGTGGTGGTTGTTGTGGGTGTGTGTGCTGGGTGGGTGGAGGAGGTGGTTGTTCTGTGTGTGTGTATGTGCTGGGTGGGTGGAGGAGGTGGTTGTTCTGTGTGTGTGTATGTGCTGGGTGGGTGGAGGAGGTGGTTGTTGTGTGTGTGTGTATGTGCTGGGCGGGGGGAGGTGGTGGTTGTTGTGTGTGTGTGTGCTGGGTGGGGGGAGGTGGTGGTTGTGTGTGTGTGTGCTGGCCGGGGGGTGTTGGTGGGTTGTTGTGGGTGTTTGTCTGCTGGGCAAGGGGAGGTGGTGGTTGGTGTTGTGGGTGTGTGTGTGCTGTGCCGGGGGGGGGGAGGTGGTGGGTTCTTGTGAGTGTATGTGTGCTGGCCGGGGGCAGGTGGTGGGTTGTTGTGGGTATGTATCTGTTGTGCCGGGGGGGGAGGTGGTGGGTTGTTGTGTGTGTGTCTCTGCTGGGCCAGGGGAGGTGGTGGGTTGTTGTGGGTATGTGTGTGCTTGCCGGGGGGAAGTGGTGGGTTGTTGTTGGTGTGTGTCTGCTGTGCCGGCGGGGAGGTGGTGGGTTGTTGTGGGTGTGTGTGTGCTGGCCGGGCGGAGGTGGTGGGTTAAACAAAGAACAAAGAACAAAGATAATTACAGCACAGGAACAGGCCCTTCGGCCCTCCAAGCCTGCGCCGATCCAGATCCTCTCTCTAAACATGTCGCCTATTTTCTAAGGTTCTGTATCTCTTTTCTTCCTGCCCATTCATGTATCTGTCTAGATACATCTTAAAAGACTCCATCGTGCCCGCATCTACCACCTCCGCTGGCAATGCGTTCCAGGTGCCCACCACCCTCTGCGTAAAGAACTTTCCACGCATATCCCCCCTAAACTTTTCCCCTTTCACTTTGAACTCGTGTCCTCTAGTAATTGAAACCCCCAGTCTGGGAAAAAGCCTCTTGCTATCCACCCTGTCTATACCTCTCATGATTTTGTACACCTCAATCAGGTCCCCCCTCAACCTCCGTCTTTCTAATGAAAATAATCCTAATCTACTCAACCTCTCTTCATAGCTAGCGCCCTCCATACCAGGCAACATCCTGGTGAACCTCCTCTGCACCCTCTCCAAAGCATCCACATCCTTTTGATAATGTGGCGACCAGAACTGTACGCAGTATTCCAAATGTGGCCGAACCAAAGTCCTATACAACTGTAACATGACCTGCCAACTCTTGTACTCAATGCCCCATCCGATGAAGGAAAGCATGCCGTATGCCTTCTTGACCACTCTATTTACCTGCGTTGCCACCTTCAGGGAACAGTGGACCTGAACACCCAAATCTCTCTGGACATCAATTTTCCCCAGGACTTTTCCATTTACTGTATAGTTCACTCTTGAATTGGATCTTCCAAAATGCATCACCTCGCATTTGCCCTGATTGAACTCCATCTGCCATTTCTCTGCCCAACTCTCCAATCTATCTATATTCTGCTGTATTCTCTGACAGTCCCCTTCACTATCTGCTACTCCACCAATCTTAGTGTCGTCTGCAAACTTGCTAATCAGTCCACCTATACTTTCCTCCAAATCATTAATGTATATCACAAACAACAGTGGTCCCAGCACGGATCCCTGTGGAACACCACTGGTCACACGTCTCCATTTTGAGAAACTCCCTTCTACTGCTACTCTCTGTCTCCTGTTGCCCAGCCAGTTCTTTATCCATCTAGCTCGTACACCTTGGACCCCAAGCGCCTTCAATTTCTCCATCAGCCTGCCATGGGGAACCTTATCAAACGCCTTACTGAAGTCCATGTATATGACATCGACAGCCCTTCCCTCATCAATCAACTTTGTCACTTCCTCAAAGAATTCTATTAAGTTGGTAAGACATGACCTTCCCTGCACAAAACCATGTTGCCTATCACTGATGAGCCCATTTTCTTCCAAATGGGAATAGATCCTATCCCTCAGTATCTTCTCCAGCAGCTTCCCTACCACTGACGTCAGGCTCACCGGTCTATAATTACCTGGATTATCCCTGCTACCCTTCTTAAACAAGGGGACAACATTAGCAATTCTCCAGTCCTCCGGGACCTCACCCGTGTTTAAGGATGCTGCAAAGATATCTGTTAAGGCCCCAGCTATTTCCTCTCTCGCTTCCCTCAGTAACCTGGGATAGATCCCATCCGGACCTGGGGACTTGTCCACCTTAATGCCCTTTAGAATACCCAACACTTCCTCCCTCCTTATGCCGACTTGACCTAGAGTAATCAAACATCTGTTCCTAACCTCAACATCCGTCATGTCTCTCTCCTCGGTGAATACCGATGCAAAGTACTCGTTTAGAATCTCACCCATTTTCTCTGAGTCCAAGCATAACATTCCTCCTTTGTCCTTTAGTGGGCCAATCCTTTCTCTAGTTACCCTCTTTCTCCTTATATATGAATAAAAGGCTTTGGGATTTTCCTTAACCCTGTTTGCTAAAGATATTTCATGACCCCTTTTAGCCCTCTTAATTCCTCGTTTCAGATTGGTCCTACATTCCCGATATTCTTTCAAAGCTTCGTCTTTCATCAGCCGCCTAGACCTTATGTATGCTTCCTTTTTCCTCTTAGCTAGTCTCACAATTTCACCTGTCATCCATGGTTCCCTAATCTTGCCATTTCTATCCCTCATTTTAACAGGAACATGTCTCTCCTGCGCGCTAATCAACCTCTCTTTAAAAGCCTCCCACATATCAAATGTGGATTTACCTTCAAACAGCTGCTCCCAATCTACATTTCCCAGCTCCTGCCGAATTTTGGTATAGTTGGCCTTCCCCCAATTTAGCACTCTTCCTTTAGGACCACTCTCGTCTTTGTCCATGAGTATTTTAAAGCTTACGGAATTGTGATCACTATTCCCAAAGTAGTCCCCTACTGAAACTTCAACAACCTGGCCGGGCTCATTCCCCAACACCAGGTCCAGTATGGCCCCTTCCCGAGTTGGACTATTTACATACTGCTCTAGAAAACCCTCCTGGATGCTCCTTACAAATTCTGCTCCATCTGGACCTCCAACACTAAGCGAATCCCAGTCAATGTTGGGAAAATTAAAATCTCCTATCACCACCACCCTGTTGCTCCTACATCTTTCCATAATCTGTTTACATATTTGTACCTCTATCTCACGCTCGCTGTTGGGAGGCCTGTAGTACAGCCCCAACATTGTTACCGCACCCTTCCTATTTCTGAGTTCTGTCCATATTGCCTCACTGCTCGAGTCCTCCATAGTGCCCTCCTTCAGCACAGCTGTGATATCCTCTTTGACCAGTAATGCAACTCCTCCACCCCTTTTACCTCCCTCTCTATCCCGCCTGAAGCATCGATATCCTGGGATATTTAGTTGCCAATCATGCCCTTCCCTCAACAAAGTCTCAGTAATAGCAATAACATCATACTCCCAGGTACTAATCCAAGCCCTAAGTTCATCTGCCTTACCTACTACACTTCTTGCATTAAAACAAATGCACCTCAGACCACCAGTCCCTTTATATTCATCATCTGCTCCCTGCCTGCTCTTCCCCTTAGTCACACTGACTTCATTATCTAGTTCCTTACAGGCTTTTGTTACTACCTCCTTACTGTCAACTGACCTCAATTGGTTCCCATCCCCCTGCCACATTAGTTTAAACCCTCCCCAACAGCGTTAGCAAAAGCACCTCCAAGGACATTGGTTCCAGTCCGGCCCAGGTGTAGACCGTCCAATTTGTAATAGTCCCACCTCCCACAGAACCGGTCCCAATGTCCCAAAAATCTGAACCCCTCCTTCCTGCACCATCTCTCAAGCCACGCATTCATCCTGACTATTCTTTCATTTTTACTCTGACTATCACGTGGCACTGGTAGTAATCCTGAGATTACTACCTCTGAGGTCCTACTTTTTAACTTGGCTCCTAACTCCCTAAACTCTGCTTGTAGGACCTCATCCCGTTTTTTACCTATATCATTAGTGCCGATGTGGACAATGACAACTGGCTGTTCACCCTCCCCCTTTAGAATGTTCTGTAGCCGATCTGAGACGTCCCTGACCCGTGCACCTGGGAGGCAACATACCATTCGGGAGCCTCGTTTTCGACCACAGAACCGCCTATCTACTCCCCTTACAATCGAATCCCCTACGACTATAGCCCTTCCACTCTTTTTCCCGCCCTTCTGAACAGCAGAGCCAGCCACGGTGCCATGGACCTGGCTACTGCTGCCTTCCCCTGGTGAGCCATCTCCCTCAACAGTATCCAAAACGGTATACTTGTTTTGGAGGGAGATGACCGCAGGGGACTCCTGCGCTGCCTTCCTGCTCTTTCTCTGCCTTTTGGTCACCCATTCCCTTTCTCCCTCAGCAATCCTAATCTGCGGTGTGACCAATTCACTAAACGTGCTATCCACGACCTCCTCAGCATCGCGCATGCTCCAAAGTGAGTCCATCCGCAGCTCGAGAGCCGTCATGCGGTCTAACAAGAGCTGCAGCTGGACACACTTCCTGCACGTGAAGGAGTCAGGGTCATCAGCCATGTCCCTGAGCTCCCACATTGAGCAAGGGGAGCATGATACGGGTCTGAGATCTCCTGCCATGTTTAACCTTAAGTTTAAACTTAGTTAAATGAAAAAGGAACGAAAAGTTTTTACCAATCACAATAAAACCAGAGAAATCGAAAAAGCCTTACCTTATAAACACCCCACCGAGTCCTTTTTTTTTGGTTAGAGGAGGAGGGCGGGTGGGAGACACTACAAGTGTGGTGTCTCTGGTTCAGAAACCGCCCAAATATATTGTGTTTTACTTACCCAGCAGCCCCCTGGCCTCCGCCAAAAAACAAAAGGAAATTAAATTTACTTTCAAACTGACTTTCCCAGCTGCTCACTCGCTCACACTCTGCTCCCGAAAAAGCTGCTGCACTGAAAGGAAAGTTATTTTAAACCGCCCAAATATATAGTGTTTTACTTACCCAGCAGCCCCCGGCCTCCGCCGAAAAACAAAAGGAAACTAAATTTACTTTCAAACTGACTTTCCCAGCTGCTCACTCGCTCACACTCTGCTCCCGAAAAAGCTGCTGCACTGAAAGGAAAGTTATTTTAAACCACCCAAATATATAGTGTTTTACTTACCCAGCAGCCCCCTGGCCTCCGCCGAAAAACAAAAGGAAATTAAATTTACTTTCAAACTGACTTTCCCAGCTGCTCACTCGCTCACGCTCTGCTCCCGAAAAAGCTGCTGCACTGAAAGGAAAGTTATTTTAAACCGCCCAAATCTATAGTGTTTTACTTACCCAGCAGCCCCCTGGCCTCCGCCGAAAAACAAAAGGAAATTAAATTTACTTTCAAACTGACTTTCCCAGCTGCTCACTCGCTCACACTCTGCTGCCGAAAAAGCTGCTGCACTGAAAGGAAAGTTATTTTAAACCGCCCAAATATATAGTGTTTTACTTACCCAGCAGCCCCCTGGCCTCCGCCGAAAAACAAAAGGAAATTAAATTTACTTTCAAATTGACTTTCCCAGCTGCTCACTTGCTCACACTCTGCTCCCGAAAAAGCTGCTGCACTGAAAGGAAAGTTATTTTAAACTGCCCAAATATATAGTGTTTTACTTACCCAGCAGCCCCCTGGCCTCCGCCGAAAAACAAAAGGAAATTAAATTTACTTTCAAACTGACTTTCCCAGCTGCTCACTCGCTCACACTCTGCTCCCGAAAAAGATGCTGCACTGGGACGGGGGAGGAGGTGGGTTGTTGTGGGTGTGTGTCTGCTGGCCGGGAGGACGTGGTGGTTGTTGTGGGTGTGTGTCTGCTGGCCGGGGGGAGGTGGTGGGTTGTTGTGGGTGTGTGTCTGCTGGCCGGCGGGAGTTGGTGGGTTGTTGTGGGTGTGTGTGTGCTGGGACGGGGGAGGTGGTGGGTTGTTGTGGGTGTGTGTCTGCTGGCCGGGAGGACGTGGTGGTTGTTGTGGGTGTGTGTCTGCTGGCCGGGGGGAGGTGGTGGTTGTTGTGGGTGTGTGTCTGCTGGCCGGGGGGAGGTGGTGGGTTGTTGTGGGTGTGTGTCTGCTGGCCAGCGGGAGGTGGTGGGTTGTTGTGGGTGTGTGTGTGCTGGGACGGGCGAGTTGGTGGGTTGTTGTGTGTGTATGTGTCTGCTGGGCGGGGGGAGGTGATGGTTGTTGTGTGTGTGTGTCTGCTGGCCGGGGGGAGATGGTGGTTGGTGTGTGTTTGTCTGCTGGCCGGGGGGAGATGGTGGTTGGTGTGTGTGTGTCTGCTGGCCGGGGGGAGGTGGTGGTTGTTGTGTGTGTGTGTGCTGGGAGGGGGCAGGTGGTTGTTATTGTGTGTGTGTGTCTGCTGGGCGGGGGGAGGTGGTGGATTGTTGTGGGTGTGTGTGTGCTGGGCAGGGGGAGGTGGTGGTTCTTGTGTGTTTGTGTGTCTGCTGGGCGGGGGGAGGTGGTGGATTGTTGTGTGTGTGTGTGTGCTGGGTGGGGGGAGGTGGTGGTTATTGTGTGTTTGTGTGTCTGCTGGGCGGGGGGAGGTGGTGGATTGTTGTGGGTGTGTGTGTGCTGGGCGGGGGGAGGTGGTGGTTATTGTGTGTTTGTGTGTCTGCTGGGTGGGGGGAGGTGGTGGTTTGTTGTGGGTGTGTGTGTGCTGGGCGGAGGCAGGTGGTTGTTGTGTGTGTGTGTGCTGGGTGGGGGGAGGTGGTGGTTGTTGTGGCTGTGTGCGCTGGGCGGGGGAAGGTGGTGTTTGTTGTGTGTGTGTGTGTGCTGGCCGTGGGGAGGTGGTGGGTTGTTGTGTGTGTGTGTCTGCTGGTCGGGGGGAGGTGGTGGGTTGTTGTGGGTTTGTGCACTGGGCGGGGGGAGGTGGTGGGTTGTTGTGGGTGTGTGCCTGCTGGCCGGGGGGAGGTGGTGGTTGTTGTGGGTTTGTGCGCTGGGCGGGGGGAGGTGGTGTTTGTTGTGGGTGTGTGCCTGCTGGCCGGGGGGAGGTGGTGGTTGTTGTGGGTTTGTGTGCTGGGAGGGGGGAGGTGGTGGGTTGTTGTGGGTTTGTGCGCTGGGCGGGGGGAGGTGGTGATTGTTGTGGGTGTGTGCCTGCTGGCCGGGGGGAGGTGGTGGTTGTTGTGACTGTGTGCGCTGGGCGGGGGGAGGTGGTGGCTTGTTGTGTGTTGCTGGAGCAGTTACAATTGATGCAGAAGTATGGTGGAAATGTTCCAACAAAAAAGTTGAAGTAACCCGAAAACAGAGAGAAGAGATAGGGCGAGCTTTCCAGTTTCCCCGAGAGGTGGAGATGAGCCATTTTCTTGAACCATTGCTGTCCCCCTGGTGAAGCACTCTTACAAACCAGTTAGGTGGGGTGTTTCAGAATTTTAAACTAGTGAGATGCAACAAATGTGAAAGTATAATATTTCTGAATGTTACAAACATTTTTAGTTTGGTCACTAACTTATCTATCTAAAATATTCAGAAATACACATTGCTAAAATCATGTCACAATATTCATTATTCATCAAAAATTAATTGATAAACAATTGGATCAGCGTTTCAAGGATTTATTAATGATGGTCTCTGTCTTACTTAAAGAGAATCACAGTGAAAGAAGTGGTGACACTTAATGAACAATTTAACTCAGGTTTGTCCAATTTTTTAGCGAGGGGGCCTCATGCTCATTTCATCTCATCTTGCATAGGCAGCCGGTGAGAGATAATTTCAGAAAGATAAAGGCATGAAATATTTTTTAGAATTAGATTTAGAACATTACAGCGCAGTACAGGCCCTTCGGCCCTCGATGTTGCGCCGACCTGTGAAACCATCTGACCTGCACGATTCCATTTTCATCCACATGTCTATCCAATGACCACTTAAATGCCCTTAAAGTTGGCGAGTCTACTTCTGCTGCAGGCAGGGCGTTCCACGCCCTTACTACTCTCTGAGTAAAGAAACTACCTCTGACATCTGTCCTATATCTATCACCCCTCAACTTAAAGCTAAGTCCCCACGTGTTTGCCATCACCATTCGAGGAAAAAGACTCTCACTATCCACCCTATCTAACCCTCTGATTATCTTATATGTCTCTATTAAGTCACCTCTCCTCCTCCTTCTCTCCAATGAAAACAACCTCAAGTCCCTCAGCCTTTCCTCGTCAGACCTTCCCTCTGTACCAGGCAACATCCTAGTAAATCTCCTCTGCACCCTTTCCATAGCTTCCACATCCTTCCTATAATGCGGTGACCAGAACTGCACGCAATACTCCAGGTGCGGTCTCACCAGAGTTTTGTACAGCTGCAGCATGATTCGTGGCTCCGAAACTCGATCCCCCTACTAATAAAAGCTAACACACCATATGCCTTCTTAACAGCCCTATTAACCTGGGTAGCAACCTTCAGGGATTTATGCACCTGGACACCAAGATCTCTCTGTTCATCTACACTACCAAGAATCTTCCCATTAGCCCAGTACTCTGCATTCCTGTTACTCCTTCCAAAGTGAATCACCTCACACTTTTCCGCATTAAACTCCATTTGCCATCTCTCAGCCCAGCTCTGCAGCCTATCTATGTCACTCTGTACCCTACAACATCCTTCGGCACTATCCACAACTCCACCGACCTTAGTGTCATCTGCAAATTTACTAACCCACCCTTCTACACCCTCTTCCAGGTCATTTATAAAAATGACAAACAGCAGTGGCCCCAAAACAGATCCTTGCGGTACACCACTAGTAACTAAACTCCAGGATGAACATTTGCCATCAACCACCACCCTCTGTCTTCTTTCAGCGAGCCAATTTCTGATCCAAAGCTCTAAATCACCTTCAACCCCATACTTCCGTATTTTCTGCAATAGCCTACCGTGGGGAACCTTATCAAACGCCTTACTGAAATCCATATACACCACATCCACTGCTTTACCCTCATCCACCTGTTTGGTCACCTTCTCGAAAAACTCAATAAGGTTTGTGAGGCACGACCTACCCGTCACAAAACCGTGCTGACTATCTCTAATGAACTTATTCTTTTCAAGATGATTATAAATCCTGTCTCTTATAACCTTTTCCAACATTTTACCCACAACCGAAGTAAGGCTCACAGGTCTATAATCACCAGGGCTGTCTCTACTCCCCTTCTTGAACAAGGGGACAACATTTGCTATCCTCCAGTCTTCCGGCACTATTCCTGTCGACAATGACGACATAAAGATCAAGGACAAAGGCTCTGCAATCTCCTCCCCAGCTTCCCAGAGAATCCTAGGATAAATCCCATCTGGCCCAGGGGACTTATCTATTTTCACACTTTCCAAAATTGATAACACCTCCTCCTTGTGAACCTCAATCCCATCTAGCCGAGTAGCCTGAATCTTAGTATTCTCCTCAACAACATTTTCTTTCTCTGCTGTAAATACTGACGCAAAATATTCATTTAACACTTCCCCTATCTCCTCTGATTCCACACACAACTTCCCACTACTATCCTTGATTGGCCCTAATCTAACTCTAGTCATTCTTTTATTCCTGATATACCTATAGAAAGCCTTAGGGTTTTCCCTGATCCTATCCGCCAATGACTTCTCGTGTCCTCTCCTTGCTCTTCTTAGCTCTCCCTTTAGATCCTTCCTGGCTAGCTTGTAGCTCTCAAGCGCCCTAACTGAGCCTTCACGTCTCATCCTAACATAAGCCTTCTTCTTCCTCTTGACAAGCGCTTCAACTTCTTTAGTAAACCACGGCTCCCTCGCTCGACAACTTCCTCCCTGCCTCACAGGTACATACTTATCAAGGACACACAGTAGCTGCTCCTTGAATAAGCTCCACATTTCGATTGTTCCCATCCCCTGCAGTTTCCTTCCCCATCCTACGCATCCTAAATCTTGCCTAATTGCATCATAATTTCCTTTCCCCCAGCTATAATTTTTGCCCTGCAGTATATACCTGTCCCTGCCCATCGCTAATGTAAACCTAACCGAATTGTGATCACTATCACCAAAGTGCTCACCTACATCTAAATCTAACACCTGGCCGGGTTCATTTCCCAGTACCAAATCCAATGTGGCATCGCCCCTGGTTGGCCTTTCTACATACTGTGTCAGAAAACCCTCCTGCACACACTGGACAAAAACTGACCCATCTAAAGTACTCAAACTATAGTATTTCCAGTCGATATTTGGAAAGTTAAAGTCCCCCATAACAACTACCCTGTTACTCTCGCCCCTGTCGAGAATCATCTTCGCTATCCTTTCCTCTACATCTCTGGAACTATTCGATATGAATCCCTCATCTCTGAAATACATCCGCAGGCCGGATGGAAACCTTTGGCGGGCCAGATCCTGGCCCGCGGGCCGATGTTGGATAACACCTATTTATCTACTTATAAAACAATTACAGTCCTTTCTGCTGGCAGCTGTTTGCAAGTGTCAGGGCCCAAAGCAAAGCAAAGAATGTCCATCGTTCACAGAATACAACCACCAATGTCGCCAGTTAAGTATAAAAATCTAATTGGAACTGTGTGTTAATGCCTATCTGTTCACAGCTCTGGATTCCTTCAGCCTCAGGGTTTACAGCCCATACAATGTACAGGATATAAACATCTCAATGTGTTTTACAACTGACTGTAGAATTATTATCATACACTTTTGTGACGATAGATCTGAACTTGAATTAGTGCAGTATAGAAGCATTGAATATGATGCATTTCCAGTGTGGTTTCAGGATACCATTGACAATGCAACAATGTTACCAGCGACATCAACACAGGGATCCTTTAATTTTCCAGAAATTCCATGGAAAATAACACTGGTAAATTTCACTCACACTGTGTTAATTAGGGCCTTCACCTTCTATCCGCAGATAGTTACTTTGGCTTCCCAGCACACCTTGTAAAACAATTAAATGTGAATTTGCACACAACAAGGTCCCACAATATAATAATCCATTGTCATGATGTCGGTTTGGAACACTTTGATCAAAACAGTTCCATCGGAAAGACATCACATTCAGCAGTGCAATTGACTGGTCAACACATAAATGCTGGCCAAGCCAGCGACGCCCACATCCCATGAACGAACATAATAAAATATATACTGATTTGGAAGCTACAGAGTTTGTGAATTTGAGGATTGCAAAGATTTTCTGTAATCCAGTTGTGCAGCATAGCACCAGTACTTCACTGAACAATCAACCTACACTTTCAAAGGCTGCTGAAACCATATCCTCCTGACTCAGAGGGGAGAGTGGAACCACTGAACCATGGCTGCTGCAGTGAAGGGTGAGGAAGATAAAGTGACCAGAGAATGTTCACAGGAGAACATTCACCAAAGGCCCCTGTCGCTGCTGCAGATTAACTGGAACTACTACATAATCTGAGAATATCCCATTGTGTGAATGGTGTTCACATTGTTCAATAAAACCGCAACAGTCTATCAATGTAAAAAAACCATTGGAGGTTTAGTTGGAATTCGAAAGAACATTATCCTATCAACAAACATCCCACAAAAGGAAGAGGGAGGAAAGGTAATGCATGATATTCTCGCAATTTCTGTTTTAGACCTGAAATCAGCGAAATAATGACTTTAGGACGAAGAGAGCAAATGAACAGAGGCACAGGGAGAGCAGTCATAGAGAGACACACAGATTTATACCATCAGTAACAAGTTACAAAGACTGACGGGAACTCAAAGGGTCCAAGAATAACGTCAGAAACCAGTTGTCCCAATAGTTACACTGAACCTGGACATGTGATTAATGCAAGTCTCATTTCAGAAGAGATGATGATCTCCTGGTCATTGATGCAGAGGAATATAGGAACACAGGAGGAAGTCGATCAGCACAATAAGTCTTTTCCATCATTCAATTAGAGTCATAGGGTCATTGAGTTGTAGAGTTATACAGCACAAAAACAGGCCCTTCGGCCCATCCTGTCTGTGCGGGCCATCAAGCACCTATCTATTCTAATCCCATTTTCCAGCACTCGGCCTGTAGCCTTGTCTGCTTTGACGTTTCAAGTGCTCATCTAAATACTGATTAAATATTGTGAGGGTCCTGTCTCTACCACCACTTCAGGCAGTGTGTTCCAGATTCCAACCATCCTCTGGGTGAATATTTTTTTACACTCAAATCCCCTCTAAACATCCTGCCCCTTTCCTTAAATCTATGCCCCTGGGTTATTCACCCCTCAGATAAAGGAAAAAGTTTCTTCCTATCTATCCTATCTAAGCCCCTCATAATTTTGTATACATCAGTCAGGTCCCACCTCATCCTTCTCTGCTCTTAGGAAAACTTGAGAAAACTTAAGAAGACTTGCAGGTTGATAGGTAAATTGGCCATTATAAATTGTCACTCGTATAGGTAGGTGGGAGGGAAATATATGGACAGGTGGGGATGTTTGTTGGGAATATGGGATTAGTGTAGGATTAGTATAAAATGGGTGGTTGATGTTCGGCACAGACTCGGTGGGCCGAAGGGCCTGTTTCAGTGCTGTATGTCTAATCTAATCTAATCTAAACTAAACTAAAACAACACCAGCCTATCCAATCTCGCTTCATAGCTAAAATGCTCCAGCTCAGGCAACATCCTGGTGAATCTCCTCTGCACCCTCTCCAGTGCAATCACATCCTTCCTAAAGTGTGGCAACCTGAACTATACACAGTACTCCAGCTGTGGCTTAACTAGCATTTTATACACCTTATCTACCTGCGCTGCTGCCTTCCCTCTGACCCTCTGTACTTCCTAGGGTCCTACCATCCATTGCATATTCCCTTCCCTTGTTAGTCTGCTCAAAATGCATCACCTCACACTTCTCAGGATTAACTTCCATTTGCCACTGCTCCGCCCATTTTACCAGCCTATCGATATCGTCCTCTAATTTAAGCCTTTCCTCCTCACTGTTTACGACACCACCAATTTTCATGTCATCTGTAAACTTACTGATCATACCTCCTATATTCACGTCAAATTCATTAATGTACACTACAAACAGCACAAACAGCACGATCCATGTGGTACACCACTGGTCACAGGCTGCCACTCGCAAAATCAACCCTCGACCATTACCGTCTGCCTCCTGCCACGAAGCCAATTTCGGATCCAATTTGCCAAATTGCCCTGGATCCCATGGGCTCTGACCTTCTTAACCAATCTCCTATGCAGGACCTTATCAACAGCAATTAGATCCTGGTAAATCTGCTCTTTATCTCCACTCGGCCGTCTTCGTTCCATATGTTTTGACATTCTTACTTTAAAAGTTCTATTGTTTTCAGTCCTGAAAACATTAATTGAGCAAGCAGTACTAGACTTCAAAGAAAAGGTGTTCTGGATTTCCGCTAACCCCTGTATGAAAAATTGCTTCCTGCTTTTTCTGCTAAATGGCATAACTCGAATTTTAATAGCATTTCCCCTTGTTTTCGATTGCACGGCGCCAAGAAACAGTTTCCTTCCTGTACCATTCTTTTATCAATTTAAATACTTCAGTCATATCACACATAACTTTCTAAAAGCGAGGGAACATAAGCCAAATTTATGAAACAGGCTTCTGGATTTGACCGTTTGAGTCCTGACATCATTCTATTGAATCTACACAGACCCTGGATCCCCTCCCCCCCCTGTCCCACCACCTGTGACCCCCGGTCCACTCCCCACCCTCCCCAAATCCAATACATAGTCCCAGTAGTGCAGTGCTTAAAACTGAAAGCATGAATGCAGCAGGGGTCTGACCAAGGCTCTGTACAACTGAAATAAAAACAAGAAATGCTGGAACCACTCAACAGGTCTGGCAGCATCTGTGGAAAGAGAAGCAGAGTTAACGTTTCAGGTCAGTGACCCTTCTTCATAGCTATGTGGCCTTGTCCAATCTACACTTTCTCCTTTGTTATCTCTTGCCCCACCCCCGCCTCACTTGCTTATAACCTTTGACATTTGTAATATTTGTCAGTTCCCAAGAAGGGTCACTGACCTGAAACGTTAACTCTGCTTCTCTTTCCACAGATGCTGCCAGACCTGCTGAGTGGTTCCAGCATTTCTTGTTTTTATTTCAGATTTCCAGCATCCGCAGTATTTTGCTTTTATTTTATCTGTCCAACTGAAGCAGCTCTTGCTCACTTTGTCATTCAAACACCAGTGAGATAAAGAAAAACACTACATTATCATGGTTCCCCCAAACTCTGTATCATAGCTTGCAAACAATTACCTCCAATTCTGTATCTTTTCATTGTTGGTAATAATCTCTGTGTGAACGCTTAACAAGATATTGGACAGAAACGCTTTTGGAATACGATTTGAGAATATAGGAACGGAAAACCATTGAATCATGAACTGAAGATAGTTGAAATTAAATTTACACCAGATGATAGGACATTGCATGAAGCTAACAATTGGGAGCTTTCAGCAACAAGAACTATTTATATCGCGTCTTCGAGGTAATTAAACGTCCGAAGGTGCTTCACAGGAGTACTATAAAGCAACGATGATCCAGAAACACAGACAGAGATAGTAAGTCAGATGACAAAAAGGCTTGGTAAAAGCTGTAGGCTTTAAAGAGTTTCTGAAAGGAGAACAGCGGGGGAGAGAGGCAGAAAGTGTAGGGAGGTTATACCAGGGTGGAGGAAGGGTCTTTCGTTGAATATTTTAACTACACTATGATCTCAATGAACATATCACACAGGTAAAGTGGCGGAATGGGATAATGTAATACGCAATTAAACTCTGACCTTGAATGAGAAACAGCAAAATAAACACGTCAGAAGAAACAAAACTACATTAGAACACGGACCAAGAGCGCTAAGACAATTAAATCATTAAATAGGCTCAGCAGAATGTCAAGAATAAAACCTCGAACTGTATCGTTGATATTTTCATTTGCTGTCAATGTGAAACTGTAATTGACATGACAATTGTGAAACGGAAGGGTTGTGAAGAAACTCATGACAGTATTGAAGGAAACTGATCTCCCTTGCAATGTTTGTATTTTTTGGTGTTTGAAACTGTTTGGCAATGTAATTTTTGCAGATTTTTATGAATAAAGTATATTTTGGAAATTAAAAAAAAAATTCAAGAATAAAAGCCGGAGCATTGGAGTTTAATGTCGGTCGTATTTCTTCAAAAATAAATCTGGAAGGGTTCAGTGTCCTCTGGAGGTGGGGACTCGTTCCACTGATTGTGAGATTTTACTTTCACAACTCAAGTGGGGAATTTGAGTCCGTGGTACAGTAAGGGTTAAACTGCATCATTTTCACACACTGGGATCTGTCACATTAAACTGTAAATGTGAGGGAGAAGAAAGTAACAGCGACATAGATTACAGGGCGATATAATGGAAGTGTTTAAAGTTATGGAAGAGTGGGAGAAGGTGGATGGAAGAACATTGTTTCGAAAAACAATGAGACGGTGAAGAAGGAGGCAGCAGAGTTGAAAGATTAAATGGAAGATATTTGGAACAGAAAACAGGAGAAATGTCTTCACAAAGAGAGTTGGGAAACGGTGCAGTTCAGTTCCAGGATTAGGGGTTGAGGCAGAAACTATATCCAGATACAGAGTAGATTGAACAGGTGGATGGAGGAAGAGGTGGTGAAGGTTTAGGGGGACAGGGTGTGTAAATCTGATTAGGATATCTTCTATGTACAAGAATCTGGAGTTAAATTACATGGTATTTGAGAGGACCAGTGATTTGACTGGGTGGACGGACATGCTCAGAGTGCAGCGTTTTTGTATCAACCTGAAGCGTGAGATTGGTCAAATCCGGATGGTGAAAGCTGAAACGAGTTTCTCAACTGGGGCAACGCAGGACAGTTTCACAGAGTCCCGCTGCAGTGTTTAAATCACTCTTTCACTGCATTGAATTCCCTGCCCCACCTGCAGGAAGGTCTGGGACAGAAACCACTGCCTCCCACCGGCTGAAGGGATCAGAATACCCGCTCGGTGGGAGAAGAGGTAACTGAGAACAGGCTGGTAACCGGACAGGAGAGGAGATCAGAGGGAGAGTCTGTGTTCCTTCACGGAGCACAAATCCACACTTGGAGTGGATTGTGATCATCAGGAATAAGATCCAACACATTGTGGAAACAGACCGAGAACAGTGAGAATATCTGAATAATGGGACTGAACAAATCCCTGTGCTGACTGTCCGTACTCACAAGTATATATCTGTCAGCAGATCTGTCCTCAGCAGAAATCAGAGGGGGAGAAACTGGGGCATTTTATAAAGCAGTGAAGGAAGAGTAAAAGTTATTGCTTGTCAGATATTACTGATTGTTACTGGAATGAAGGAGAGGAGAGTGAGTCTGTTGGGCAATGGAAAAATTAAACTGAAATAGTCCGTTTTATCACACACTGCACTGATTCTCAGTTCAGACGGAACCAGTTTGAAGATGTTAAATGAAGAAAATAAGCTGCAGGCTTTGATAGAGATTTAAAAGAATATTTTAACGTCAACAAATAATCTGTCAATGAGTAGAGGGAGTGGAAAATACAAAGAATGTGGTTCTGCTTTTGGATTGGCGTGAGAGAGAAAAAGTGAAAAGGAACAGTTCCCGAGATAAGAGCAGGAATACAGTTAACCTCTACTTTATACATTTAGTGACTGAATATAATCACTTACCTGGGATTCCAATTGCTGCTATAATCGGATAGTAAATCATTACTGTCTGTAACATTGGTGGTAACATTTTAAATGGATAAAAGCTCAATGGAACTCTCATTCTGTCTGAGAAGTGATGGTGACTCTTGCGGCTGGACACGGAACTCCAACTAACTGTGGGATGAGAGATTGAGAGAAATCCCATATTTATTATTGAGAGACACCTCCCGTGAGATCCTGAAGCAGGGGAGCATTGACATTATTTCCAGTCATTTGAACAAGCAGCCAACACCCTTCAATGTAATAAAAGCAAAATACTGCGGATTTGGGCTGCTCTCGTTATACTGGCAAATAGACATTGTAATTGTTTTTGTTTAAAGAAACAGGCCAGAATCGGAATTACATTTTCTTCACATTTCTATCTAACAACATACTGAATGCCCGGCCCTGACTGCATCACTTCTGTGCGTTAAACAAAAGCAGCTTTGGTTTCTGTTGTTATGTGAA
>NW_027141796.1:0-37500 GCF_036365525.1 Heterodontus francisci
AGTACATAAAGGGTGCATTTTCACTTCTACCACTGGCCAGTAGGGGTTTGTTTACCCATTTTACACCCTGCATGATTTCTGTCCCCATTACTAACCTTCCCCACTATCTCTGCCCTGTTAAACATGTTATGTAGTGATTTAAATGCAATGTTTCTTTGCAGAACCTCTCTAATTAAAGAAGTAGTGTTGGACTGTACCATTTTAGAAATTATACATTTTGATAAAATGAGGAAAAAAAATGTTTAAAGCCCGAATGATTTTACAATGGAAATTAGTTGATTAAAACACTGTCTTTGTTTAAGCTTCTAACAGTCTCCAATAAATGTTGTTGATTCCAGGTGGAGATTCACCCATGAACTCAGTTGCTATGCGGATTGTGATGGGTAGCTGGTGGCTCTTCACACTCATCGTGTGTTCCTCATACACGGCCAACCTGGCTGCATTTCTGACCGTGTCCAGAATGGATAACTCCATCCAGTAAGTAACTTCAACAGAAGCTTCTAGACAAAAAAGGATAAAGAATTGTGTTGTTTTCCTTTCAAAGAAATGATCTGTTTATTTGGCACAATACAAGCTGTCTTGTCACTGTCGTCTTTAATCTTTGGGGATTACTCTGGCCTATCAGCAGTCATCGCAAAAGGAAGGTGATTCCTGTCTCATGCTTAACATCTGTGAGATGAAAAGCTTCATTGGCATAAACACATCAATATTGTCATCTTCAATTCAGAGTTCAAGTTCAGAATTTAGCTTTCAACTCCATCATTGTTTCTGTAATTGACTCTCAGACAGAAATATTTCCTTATTAAAATGTATATCATTACACTGAGGAAACCATATAAAAGATTTGTGATGTATCTAAGGTTGGAAGATTAAACCAGCATCCTTTCACTTGTCAGGTGTCAGGTGTGTCTTTGATTGCATCTCAGTTTAGTGGGAGTAGAGTCTTACCTCTCTCACAGACTGAGATCTGGAGAGAACAGAGTGCAGGCCGGTCAGAACCATGTTCTTGGTCATTATGGGCCTATGTTGGAAGCAGGGTTTTGTCTTGTGTCAAATAGAGAAACATTTCTGTATGATATTCTAATATGATTTTTGACAGAGTAATATGAATTCAAAAATGATTTTAAGCTACCTGAATCAGGGAAAGACATTGTCTCTGTCAGAACTACAGCCAACACACAAGATTGAGCAGTGTTTCAGTAAGTTGTCTGTTGTCATGGAATATCTTGCAGCAGGGAGTTTGTGCGGTAGAGACTATCTCACCCAAGCAGTATATCTGATCTCTGAGACACTCTGACATTCAGGGGTTGGGGGAGGGCTGTTTAATATAAAGTAGACAGTAAACTATCCAGATATAGTATATTACATCCTGAGATTTTAGCAACTGATAAATAATTCATATATTTCCACCTTGCATGGAAACAGTTGAGCAATGTTTTGTGCTACGATCACAGGATGTGACTCAACCTATCAGTGAGTAATGAATGGCTCTGATGTCAGAGTTAAGTGCGCTGATTTATTTGGGCTAATGTTGGCATTTTGCCTGAGTGAGATCTTCGCAAGGAGGAGCTGAATTATTGGCCCTGAGTCAGTTTTTAATTTGTGTTTTTTGGAATCATTTGGTTACTATGTACTGCATGGGTCCAACATATTGTCTTAATATCAACCTTAAACTTGAAGTACAGAATGTGTTCAGGATATCACTAGGATGTTGGCAGTCAGAAAAATTTGGGTGTTCTTATACACGAATCACAGAAAGTTAACATGCAGGTACAGCAAGCAATTAGGAAAGCAAATGATATGTTAGACTTTGTTGCAAAGGGGTTGGATAAAAGACTAAGGAAGTCTTACTGCAATTATCTAGAGCTTTGGTGAGACCAGACCTGAAGTGCTGTGTAATAAAAGCAAAATACTGCAGATACTGGAACTCTGAAATAAAAACAGAAAATGCTGGAAATATTCAGCAAGTCTGACAGCATCTGTGGAGAGAGAAGCAGAGTTAACATTACATCAGAACCGGAAACATTAACTCTGCTTCTCTCTCCATAGATGCTGCCAGACCAGCTGAGTATTTCCAGCATTTTTTGTTTTTATTACTGGAGTACTGTGTGCAGTTTTGATCTCCTTACCTAGGGAAAGATTACTTGCCTCAGATAGAGTGCAACAAAGGTTCACTAGATTAATTCCTGGGATGAGGTGATTGTCCTTTTGAGGAGAGTTTGAGTAGAATGGGCCTATCCTCTCTGGTGTTTTAAAGAATGAGAGGTAATCTCATTAAAACGTATACAATCCTTAGAGGACTTGAGAAGGTAGCTGTTGAGAGGCTGTTTTCTCCTGGCTGGAGAATCTAAAACCTGGGGTCACAGTCTCAGGATAAGGGGCCAGCCACTTAGCACTGAGATGAGAAGAAATTCCTTCACTCAGAAGGTAGTGAATCTTTGGAATCCTGTACCTCAGAGAGCAGTGGATGCTCAGCTCATGAGTATATTCAAAAGACGAGATCGGTAGATTTTTGGGTACTAAGGAAATTCAGGGATTTGGAGCTAGAACAGGCTAGTGGCTTTGAGATAAAGGATCAGCCATGATCTTATTGAAGAGCAGAGCAGGCTCCAGGGGTCGCATAGCCTACTGCTGTCTATGTTTTTTTGTATGTTCATATTACCACTTCTCTGTGGGGGAATTCCTCTCAAATTTGTTTGGTACTTGAGTTGTGTTCACCCGGACCCCTATTAGCCTATCCTTGCTGAACTCCAAAGGCTCCCCATAGCTCAGAGAATTGATGACTTCCAAATGACTTCAAATGGTCCCTCCCTCTGTAATCAGTTCCAGCCACCCATTAGTGCCACTGTCTACACCAACTCAGACACCATGGAACTTCCTTCCTCAACATCTGCCTTACCATCTGCTTCACTGTCTTAAAAACCTCCTGAAAATCCTCTTCTTTGTGTTTTGAAAATCTCCTTTTTTTCACCTTTTTGCCTTCTCCTTTCTGTCACCTGTCCTATAAACCACCCTGAAACAGCTCTTTGCAACCAGCTGCTTGCAACAGGAGGCCCCTCAGTAACTAGCAGAGGTGCTTCATGTTTGATCTCTCTGTCTACTCTGAGGATATACAGACTTGGAGAAAATATATGTCTGAGCTTAGAAAAAGTCATCTTGTGCTGCAGCTCCACTCATAATGCCAGACTGGAGACAGCCGGGACTCAGTGTCACCCTAACACAGTCTGGTTCAGAGTCAGGTAACTGAGCTGCATCAAACCCACCAAGCTTCAAGGCTTTGAAATCTACTGAGTTCAGGGGCAAGAGAGGGGTTTTGTCTTCAGCCTCTGACTGTTTCATCACTGAGTGAATGTAAGATTTGTGGTTTAAGACAAGTGGGATCAAACTTCCTTGAAAAATCCAACTCTTTTGTATATAGACTGGGTAAACCTAATGAGCACTAATGCTGTGGAGGACAAGTTTCTGGAGTGTGTTAGGCATAGTTTTCTAGAGCAGTATGTTGAGGAACTGACTAGAGAACAGGCTATTTTAGATCTAGTTTTTATGTAATGAGAAAGGGCTAATTAATAATCTTGTTGTAAAAGAACCTTTAGGGATGAGTGACCGTAGTATGATAGAATTTTACATTATGTTTGAAAGTGAGGTAGTTCAATCTGAAGCCAGGGTGTTAAAATTGAACAGAGGAAATTATGAAGGTATGAGGGGCAAATTGGCTGAGGTTGTTTGGGAAAATACATTAAAAGATATGACAGTACATAGACAATGGAAAGAAATGTTACATAGTTTACAGCAACTATACATTCCTTCAAGGCACAAAAGCCCCAAAAGTAAAGGCAATAAACCTGGATAACAAAGGAAATTAAGGATTGTATAAGATTAAAAGAAAAGGCCTATAAAGTTGCCAAAAATAGTATTAAACCCAAGGACTGGGAGGATTTTAGAATACAGCAAAGGAGGACAAAGAAACTGATAAAAAAAAAGGGAGAACAGAATATGAATGTAAGTTAGCAAAAAATATAAAAACGGACTGTAAAAGCTTCTACGTAAAAAGGAAACGTTTGGCTGAGACAAATGTGGGTCCATTACAAGCAGAGTCAGGAGAATTTATAATGGGGAATAGAGAAAAGGCAGAGAAGCTAAATGATTACTTTGTGTTTGTCTTCACTGAGGAAGATACAAGAAATCTCCCAGAATTAGAGATCCAAGGGATTAGGAGGAATGAGGAATTGAAGGAAATTAGTATTAGTAAGAAAGTTGTATTGGAGAAGTTAATGAGGCTGAAGGTTGATAAGTCCCCAGGACCTGATATTCTACATCCCAGAATGTTGAAGGAGGTAACTATGGAGATAGTGGATACTTTGGTGATCATCTTCCAAAATTCTATAGATTCTGGAGTGGTTCCTGCAGATTGGAAGGTCGCAAATGTCACCTCACTATTTAAGAAAGGAGGGAGAGAGAAAACAGGGAATTACAGACCTGTTAGCCTGACATCAGTCATTGGGAAAATGCTAGAATCTATTCTGAATGATATGATAAATGGACACTTGGATAATAATGATCTGATTGGGCACAGTCAACATGGATTTCTGAATGGGAAATCATGTTTGACGAACCTGTTGTAGTTTTTTGAGGATGTTACTAACAGAATTGATAAAGGGGAGTGGGTGGACATGGTAAACTTGAATTTTTAAAAGGCCTTTGATAAAATCCTCCACAGGAGGTTGGTTAGCAAAATTAAAGCACATGGTAATATACTGGCATGGGTTAAGGATTGGTTAACAAGCAGAAAGCAGAGAGTAGGAATAAATGGGTCATTCTAGCGTTGGCAGGCTGTGATGAGTGGGGTACCACAGGGATCAGTGCTTGGGCCCCAGCTGTTCACAATATATATCAATGATTTGGATGTGGGGACCAAATGTAGTATTTCCAAGTTCGCGGATGACACAAAACTAGGTGGGAATGTGTGTTGTGAGGAAGATGCAAAGCGGCTTCAAGGGGATTTGGACAGACTTAGTGAGAGGGCAAGAACGTGGCAGATGAAATATAATGTGGAAAAATGTGAGGTTATCCACATTGGTAGGAGGAATAGATATGCAGAGTATTTCTTAAATGGTAAGAGATTAGAAAGTGTAGATGTACAAAGGGACCTGGGTGTCCTTGTCAATAAGTCACTGAAAGCTAACATGCAGGTGCAGCAAGCAATTAGGAAGGCTAATGGTATGTTAGCCTTTATTGCAAGAGGATTTGAGTACAGGAGTAGTGAAGTCTTGCTTCAATTGTATAGAACCTTGGTTAGACCGCACCTGGAGTACTGTGTGCAGTTTTGGTTCCCTTACCTTAGGAAGGATATTATTGCCATAGAGGGAGTGCAATGAAGGTTCACCAGACTTGTTCCCGGGATGGCGGGACTGTCCTATGAAGAGAGATTGGGGAAACTGGACCTGTATTCTCTAGAGTTTCAAAGAATGAGAGGTGATCTCATTGAAACCTACAAAATACTTAAATGGATAGACAGGGTAGAGGCAGGCAAGATGCTTCCCCTGTTTGGGGAATCTAGAACCAGGGGATACAATTTCAAAATAAGGGGGAAGCTACTTAGGACCGAGATAAGGAGAAATTTCTTTACTCAGAGGGTTGTGAATCTTTGGAATTCTCTACCCCAGAGGGTTCTGGAAGTTCAGTCATTGAGTATGTTTAAAGCAGAGATTGACAGATTTCTAAATCCAATGACATAAAGGGATATGGGGATAGTGTGGGAAAAAAGGCATTGAAGTAGATGATCAGCCATGATCATATTGAATGGCGGGGCAGGCTCGATGGGCTGAATGGCCTACTCCTGCTGCTATGTTCCTATGTTCTTCCACCAGCTTTTCCATCTACCTTTGCCACTTGTTTAGTCCGTGGGTGAGATGTGAATACCAACCCAGCAGAGATGATTGATTGTACCTGAAGAGATTGCAAATTTTACATCGCAGAGAAGCTTCTCTTCCATCTCTAGGCAGTTGATCACAATGTAACTTTCCTGCTCAGAAATTGTTTGTGGATACTTATTTAAGGAAGGTTCAGGTGGAAATAACCTTTCATGATCTATCATCTTTCCGGAGGTAGAACACCCCCAACAACAACAACAACTTGCATCCCTCAGATCTCCCCGAGCTTTCTCTGCTGCAGTTGGTTATAGATCTTCAATCTTTCCCATCTCTCTTCTAATCGTAATTGAGGAATTATTGTTGGTTAATATTAGGACTCAATGATATTCTGCTGAAGTCTTAACCCATTTAAAGGAATCAGTATAAAAGGCCTGCTTTAAAATAACAGCTATGAACACACTAAATGTGTGTTTGCGTGCATCATTAAAACTGATTTTTTGTTATGCTCTCACAGCAGTTTACTACAAGCCCATTGTCTCATTCTCAGCCTTTCACAAGCTGTGAGCTTGTTGTGAACTAACGTTTAAGGCCGTGCAGTCCTTGCCTTTTGTGAAAGAAAATTCACTCAGGGATTTTTGTTTTGCAAACATTGCTTGTTGACATGAAGTCTTTATTTCTACAGCATTATCTTTTATTCCTTTTCCTTCTGTTGCACATCCCCCCCTGAGCCTCACTGTGCTTTAACATGCAGTGCTGTTTCCAGCCTAATCATATTCCCTTCATGCAGATATTCTTATTGGTTATTCCGCTGTCTTAAACTGGAATCTCAATCATATCCCAGTCTTTCATTCTGTCCAGTCCTCGCTGAATCTATCATGTGCTCTGCATTTCTAACTGCCAGAGGGATTTAATTTGCTTTCAAAGTGAAATGTACATACAGCTGACCTCTCCAGAACACTGAGAGAATTGATTCATTAGACTGCGGACACTCAGTTTGAAGCTGAGCTCTGCAACGGTGATTTGAATCATATCAGAACTCGTCAAAACACACTCAGCCGAGATAAAACAAAACAAAGAGTATCATAGTGTAAGCTATTTGAAGGTTTTTATTTTTTCCAGGTTATTAAGATCTCCACTGCCTTTTTTTACTTTAATTCCCTTGGCATCCTTGTGCCCTGGTTCCAAAAAT
The DNA here is from genome assembly GCF_036365525.1 of Heterodontus francisci. Lineage (NCBI taxonomy): Eukaryota > Metazoa > Chordata > Chondrichthyes > Heterodontiformes > Heterodontidae > Heterodontus > Heterodontus francisci. The sequence goes on from NW_027141796.1 coordinate 7,060, forward strand.
AAGAGCAATCCATTCTCGGGTGTGAAGGTACCAGGGCCTTGGTCAGTTCTATGCTATGTTGGGTGTGTTTAGCAAGGTGGCAAGGACCATCCTGCTACTATACTCCCGAACATGGAACATTCAACAACTTACAGACAGTAACATCAACTTGCATTTATTTAGCGCCTTTAACATCGTAAAATGTCAATGAAATTTGATACCAAGGCACACAAGGAGATTTAAGGACACATGGCCAAAAGCTTGGTCAAAGAGGTAGATTTCAAGGAACATCTTAAAGGAGGAGAGAGAGAGAGAGGTTTAAGGAGGGAATTCCAGAGCTTTCGGCCAAGGAAGGTGAAAGCACGGCCACCAATGGTGGAGCAGTAGAAATCAGGGATGTGCGAGAGGCTAGAACTGGGGGAGTACAGATATCTTGGAGGGTTTTATGGCCAGATAGGGAGCGGTGAGGCCATGGAGGGACTCAGAAACAAAGATGAGGATTTCAAGATCATAGCGTTGGAGGATCGGGGACTTCACCACAATGAGACATCACAGAGACACTTCACAAGATGACGAGAAATTTTGATAGTGAAACTATTGTCATTGGTCAGGAAGTTGGTAACAAGACAGCAGAAATCTAAGGCAATTATCCCAGTGAGAAGCTGATACGATTGGTCTGTTGTCTCGATTTACACCCCGCCCGATTTCGCTCGGCATTGCCTTGCCGGATATATTTATTAATTCTTCAGTTCTCCCTGAAGATTGTTCAGAGCAACACGTCTCCAGGTGCTTTTGACTGAACTTTTATGTAAAACTCCTGAGCTCAGGGATATCGCTGGAGACAACAGCCTGTTACCCAAGGGTGTGACAAACCGAAGCTGTTAACATTCATCGTCTCACCTCTCAGGCGTTTATGTTTCGTTCCAAGAAACTTTTCTTGTGAATTTTTTTTTAGATTGAAACACAAAGCACAATTAAAAAATAGAATATTCCAAGCACAGGCTGATACAGCACAACATTGGGAACCTCAACATCAAGAGTCAGGCAAACCCCAGCAAAACCCCATCCCCTACATAGAGTGGGGAAACTTCAACCCCAACACAGAGTGGAGCAAATCCCCATCCCCTACACAGAGTGGGGAAAAACCCCATCCACTACACAGAGTGGGGCAAAACCCCATCCACTACACAGAGTGGGGCAAAACCCCATCCCCTACACAGAGTGGTGCAAAACCCCTTCCCCTACACAGAGTGGGGCAAAACCCCATGCACTACACAGAGTGGGGCAAAACCCCTTCCCCTACACAGAGTGGGGCAAAACCCCATCCCTTACACAGAGTGGGGCAAAACCCCTTCCCCTACACAGAGTGGGGCAAAACCCCATCCACTACACAGAGTGGGGCAAAACCCCATCCCCAACATAGAGTGGGGAAACTTCAACACCTACACAGAGTGGAGCAAATCCCCATCCCCTACACAGAGTGGGGCAAAACCCCATCCCCTACACAGAGTGGGGGGAAACCCCATCCACTACACAGAGTGGGGCAAAACCCCATCCCCTACACAGAGTGGGGCAAAACCCCATCCACTACACAGAGTGGGGCAAAACCCCATCCCCAACATAGAGTGGGGAAACTTCAACCCCTACACAGAGTGGAGCAAATCCCCATCCCCTACACAGAGTGGGGCAAAACCCCTTCCCCTACACAGAGTGGGGCAAAACCCCATCCACTACACAGAGTGGGGCAAAACCCCATCCCCAACACAGAGTGGGGCAAATCCCCATCCCTTACACAGAGTGGGGCAAAACCACATCCCCTACACAGAGTGGGGCAAAACCCCATCCACTACACAGAGTGGGGAAACTTCAACCCCTACACAGAGTGGAGCAAATCCCCATCCCCTACACAGAGTGGGGCAAAACCCCTTCCCCTACACAGAGTGGGGCAAAACCCCATCCACTACACAGAGTGGTGCAAAACCCCATCCCCAACACAGAGTGGGGCAAATCCCCATCCCTTACACAGAGTGGGGCAAAACCACATCCCCTACACAGAGTGGGGCAAAACCCCATCCACTACACAGAGTGGGACAAAACCCCATCCCCAACACAGAGTGGGGCAAATCCCCATCCCTTACACAGAGTGGGGCAAAACCCCATCCCCTACACAGAGTGGGGCAAAACCCCATCCACTACACAGTGGGGCAAAACCCCATCCCCTACACAGAGTGGGGCAAAACCCCATCCCCTACACAGAGTGGGGCAAAACCCCATCCACTACACAGAGTGGGGCAAAACCCCATCCCCTACACAGAGTGGGGCAAATCCCCATCCCTTACACAGAGTGGGGCAAAACCCCATCCCCTACACAGAGTGGGGCAAAACCCCATCCACTACACAGAGTGGGGCAAAACCCCATCCACTACACAGAGTGGGGCAAAACCCCATCCCCTACACAGAATGGGGCAAATCCCCAACCCCTACACAGAGTGGGGCAAAACCCCATCCCCTACACAGAGTGCGGCAAATCCCCATCCCCTACACAGAGTGGGGAAACCCCATCCCCTACACAGAGTGGGGCAAAACCCCATCCCCTACACAGAGTGGGGCAAATCCCCATCCCCTACACAAAGTGGGGCAAATCCCCATCCCCTACGCAGAGTGGGGCAAAACCCCATCCCCTACACAGAGTGCGGAAACACCAACCCCTACACAGAGTGGGGCAAAACCCCATCCCCTACACAGAGTGGGGCAAATCCCCATCCCCTACACAGAGTGAGGCAAATCCCCATCCCCTACACAGAGTGGGGCAAATCCCCATCCCCTACATAGAGTGGGGCAAATCCCCATCCCCTACACAGAGTGGGGCAAAACCCCATCCCCTACACAGAGTGGGGCAAATCCTCATCCCCGACACAGAGTGGGGCAAAACCCCATCCCCTACACAGAGTGGGGCAAATCCTCATCCCCCAGCAGTGCTGGGACTGAGGTCTCTGATCGTGCTGGGACTGATGTCTCTGACTGTGCTGGGACTGATGTCTCCAACTGTGCTGGGACTGATGTCTCCAACTGTGCTGGGACTGATGTCTCTGATCGTGCTGGGACTGATGTCTCCAACTGTGCTGGGACTGATGTCTCCAACTGTGCTGGGACTGATGTCTCCAACTGTGCTGGGACTGATGTCTCTGACTGTGCTGGGACTGATGTCTCCAACTGTGCTGGGACTGATGTCTCTGATCGTGCAGGGACTGATGTCTCTGATCGTGCTGGGATTGATGTCTCTGATTCTGCTGGGACTGATGTCTCTGCCGGTGCTGGGACTGATGTCTCTGATCGTGCTGGGTCTGATGTCTCTGATCGTGCTGGGACTGATGTCTCCGACCGTGCTGGGATTGATGTCTCTGATTCTGCTGGGACTGATGTCTCTGCCGGTGTTGGGACTGATGTCTCTGATTGTGCTGGGACTGATGTCTCCGTCAGTGCTGGGACTGATGTCTCCGACCGTGCTGGGATTGATGTCTCTGATTCTGCTGGGACTGATATCTCTGCCGGTGTTGGGACTGATGTCTCCGGCAGTGCTGGGACTGATGTCTCTGATCGTGCTGGAACTGATGTCTCTGATTCTGCTGGGACTGATATCTCTGCCGGTGCTGGGTCTGATGTCTCCGGCAGTGCTGGGACTGATGTCTCTGATCGTGCTGGAACTGATGTCTCTGATTCTGCTGGGACTGATATCTCTGCCGGTGCTGGGACTGATGTCTCTGCCGGTGTTGGGACTGATGTCTCTGCCGGTGTTGGGACTGATGTCTCTGATCGTGTTGGGACTGATGTCTCTGATTCTGCTGGGACTGATATCTCTGATCGTGCTGGGATTGATGTCTCTGATTCTGCTGGGACTGATGTCTCTGTCAGTGCTGGGTCTGATGTCTCTGATCGTGCTGGGACTGATGTCTCCGACCGTGCTAGGATTGATGTCTCTGATTCTGCTGGGACTGATATCTCTGCCGGTGTTGGGACTGATGTCTCTGATTCTGCTGGGACTGATATCTCTGCCGGTGCTGGGTCTGATGTCTCCGGCAGTGCTGGGACTGATGTCTCTGATCGTGCTGGAACTGATGTCTCTGATTCTGCTGGGACTGATATCTCTGCCGGTGCTGGGTCTGATGTCTCCGGCAGTGCTGGGACTGATGTCTCTGATTCTGCTGGGACTGATATCTCTGCCGGTGTTGGGACTGATATCTCTGCCGGTGTTGGGACTGATGTCTCTGCCGGTGTTGGGACTGATGTCTCTGATCGTGTTGGGACTGATGTCTCTGCCGGTGCTGGGTCTGATGTCTCTGATCGTGCTGGGACTGATGTCTCTGATCGTGTTGGGACTGATATCTCTGATTCTGCTGGGACTGATGTCTCTGCCGGTGCTGGGACTGATGTCTCTGCCGGTGCTGGGACTGATGTCTCTGATCGTGTTGGGACTGATGTCTCTGATCGTGCTGGGAATGATGTCTCTGATCGTGCTGGGACTGATGTCTCTGCCGGTGTTGGGACTGATGTCTCTGCCGGTGCTGGGACTGATGTCTCTGATCGTGTTGGGACTGATGTCTCTGCCGGTGCTGGGAATGATGTCTCTGATCGTGTTGGGACTGATGTCTCTGATTCTGCTGGGACTGATGTCTCTGCCGGTGCTGGGACTGATGTCTCTGGCAGTGCTGGGACTGATGTCTCTGATCGTGTTGGGACTGATGTCTCTGATTCTGCTGGGACTGATGTCTCTGCCGGTGCTGGGACTGATGTCTCTGATCGTGTTGGGACTGATGTCTCTGATTCTGCTGGGACTGATGTCTCTGCCGGTGCTGGGACTGATGTCTCTGATCGTGTTGGGACTGATGTCTCTGATCGTGTTGGGACTGATGTCTCCGACCGTGCTGGGATTGATGTCTCTGATTCTGCTGGGACTGATGTCTCTGATCGTGCTGGGACTGATGTCTCCGACCGTGCTAGGATTGATGTCTCTGATTCTGCTGGGTCTGATGTCTCTGTCAGTGCTGGGACTGATGTCTCCGACCGTGCTGGGATTGATGTCTCTGATTCTGCTGGGACTGATGTCTCTGATCGTGCTGGGACTGATGTCTCCGACCGTGCTAGGATTGATGTCTCTGATTCTGCTGGGACTGATGTCTCCGACCGTGCTAGGATTGATGTCTCTGATTCTGCTGGGACTGATATCTCTGCCGGTGTTGGGACTGATGTCTCTGATTCTGCTGGGACTGATGTCTCCGGCAGTGCTGGGACTGATGTCTCTGATCGTGTTGGGACTGATGTCTCTGATCGTGCTGGAACTGATGTCTCTGATTCTGCTGGGACTGATATCTCTGCCGGTGTTGGGACTGATGTCTCTGCCGGTGCTGGGACTGATGTCTCTGCTGGTGTTGGGACTGATGTCTCTGCCGGTGTTGGGACTGATGTCTCTGATCGTGCTGGGACTGATGTCTCTGATTCTGCTGGGACTGATGTCTCTGCCGGTGCTGGGACTGATGTCTCTGATCGTGCTGGGACTGATGTCTCTGATCGTGTTGGGACTGATGTCTCTGCCGGTGCTGGGACTGATGTCTCTGATCGTGTTGGGACTGATGTCTCTGGCAGTGCTGGGACTGATGTCTCTGATCGTGTTGGGACTGATGTCTCTGGCAGTGCTGGGACTGATGTCTCTGATCGTGTTGGGACTGATGTCTCTGCCGGTGCTGGGACTGATGTCTCTGCCGGTGCTGGGACTGATGTCTCTGATCGTGCTGGGACTGATGTCTCTGATTCTGCTGGGACTGATGTCTCTGCCGGTGCTGGGACTGATGTCTCTGATCGTGCTGGGACTGATGTCTCTGCCGGTGCTGGGACTGATGTCTCTGATCGTGCTGGGACTGATGTCTCTGATTCTGCTGGGACTGATGTCTCTGATCGTGTTGGGACTGATGTCTCTGATTCTGCTGGGACTGATGTCTCTGCCGGTGCTGGGACTGATGTCTCTGATCGTGCTGGGACTGATGTCTCTGATCGTGTTGGGACTGATGTCTCTGATTCTGCTGGGACTGATGTCTCTGCCGGTGTTGGGACTGATGTCTCTGCCGGTGCTGGGACTGATGTCTCTGCTGGTGCTGGGACTGATGTCTCTGATCGTGTTGGGACTGATGTCTCTGATCGTGCTGGGACTGATGTCTCTGCCGGTGCTGGGACTGATGTCTCTGATCGTGTTGGGACTGATGTCTCTGATCGTGTTGGGACTGATGTCTCTGATCGTGTTGGGACTGATATCTCTGATTCTGCTGGGACTGATGTCTCCGGCAGTGCTGGGACTGATGTCTCTGCCGGTGCTGGGACTGATGTCTCTGCCGGTGCTGGGACTGATGTCTCTGATCGTGTTGGGACTGATGTCTCTGGCAGTGCTGGGACTGATGTCTCTGATCGTGTTGGGACTGATGTCTCTGCCGGTGCTGGGACTGATGTCTCTGCCGGTGCTGGGAATGATGTCTCTGATCGTGTTGGGACTGATGTCTCTGCTCGTGTTGGGACTGATGTCTCTGATTCTGCTGGGACTGATGTCTCTGCCGGTGCTGGGACTGATGTCTCTGATCGTGCTGGGACTGATGTCTCTGATCGTGTTGGGACTGATGTCTCTGATTCTGCTGGGACTGATGTCTCTGCCGGTGCTGGGACTGATGTCTCTGATCGTGCTGGGACTGATGTCTCTGATCGTGTTGGGACTGATGTCTCTGATTCTGCTGGGACTGATGTCTCTGCCGGTGTTGGGACTGATGTCTCTGCCGGTGCTGGGACTGATGTCTCTGCTGGTGCTGGGACTGATGTCTCTGATCGTGTTGGGACTGATGTCTCTGATCGTGCTGGGACTGATGTCTCTGCCGGTGCTGGGACTGATGTCTCTGATCGTGTTGGGACTGATGTCTCTGATCGTGTTGGGACTGATGTCTCTGATCGTGTTGGGACTGATATCTCTGATTCTGCTGGGACTGATGTCTCCGGCAGTGCTGGGACTGATGTCTCTGCCGGTGCTGGGACTGATGTCTCTGCCGGTGCTGGGACTGATGTCTCTGATCGTGTTGGGACTGATGTCTCTGGCAGTGCTGGGACTGATGTCTCTGATCGTGTTGGGACTGATGTCTCTGCCGGTGCTGGGACTGATGTCTCTGCCGGTGCTGGGAATGATGTCTCTGATCGTGTTGGGACTGATGTCTCTGCTCGTGTTGGGACTGATGTCTCTGATTCTGCTGGGACTGATGTCTCTGCCGGTGCTGGGACTGATGTCTCTGATCGTGCTGGGACTGATGTCTCTGATCGTGCTGGGACTGATGTCTCTGATCGTGCTGGGACTGATGTCTCTGATCGTGCTGGGACTGATGTCTCTGATCGTGTTGGGACTGATGTCTCTGATCGTGTTGGGACTGATGTCTCTGCCGGTGCTGGGACTGATGTCTCTGCCGGTGCTGGGACTGATGTCTCTGATCGTGCTGGGACTGATGTCTCTGATTCTGCTGGGACTGATGTCTCTGCCGGTGCTGGGACTGATGTCTCTGATCGTGCTGGGACTGATGTCTCTGCCGGTGCTGGGACTGATGTCTCTGATCGTGCTGGGACTGATGTCTCTGATCGTGTTGGGACTGATGTCTCTGATTCTGCTGGGACTGATGTCTCTGCCGGTGCTGGGACTGATGTCTCTGATCGTGTTGGGACTGATGTCTCTGATCGTGTTGGGACTGATGTCTCTGATCGTGTTGGGACTGATGTCTCTGCCGGTGCTGGGACTGATGTCTCTGATTCTGCTGGGACTGATGTCTCTGCCGGTGCTGAGACTGATGTCTCTGCCGGTGTTGGGACTGATGTCTCTGATCGTGCTGGGACTGATGTCTCTGATCGTGTTGGGACTGATGTCTCTGATCGTGTTGGGACTGATGTCTCTGCTGGTGCTGGGACTGATGTCTCTGATCGTGTTGGGACTGATGTCTCTGCCGGTGCTGGGACTGATGTCTCTGATCGTGTTGGGACTGATGTCTCTGATCGTGTTGGGACTGATGTCTCTGATCGTGTTGGGACTGATGTCTCTGATCGTGTTGGGACTGATGTCTCTGATCGTGCTGGGACTGATGTCTCTGATCGTGTTGGGACTGATGTCTCTGCCGGTGCTGGGACTGATGTCTCTGATCGTGTTGGGACTGATGTCTCTGCCGGTGCTGGGACTGATGTCTCTGATTCTGCTGGGACTGATGTCTCTGGCAGTGCTGGGACTGATGTCTCTGCTCGTGTTGGGACTGATGTCTCTGATCGTGTTGGGACTGATGTCTCTGGCAGTGCTGGGACTGATGTCTCTGATCGTGTTGGGACTGATGTCTCTGGCAGTGCTGGGACTGATGTCTCTGATCGTGCTGGGACTGATGTCTCTGATCGTGTTGGGACTGATGTCTCTGCTCGTGTTGGGACTGATGTCTCTGCCGGTGCTGGGACTGATGTCTCTGCCGGTGCTGGGACTGATGTCTCTGATCGTGTTGGGACTGATGTCTCTGCCGGTGCTGGGACTGATGTCTCTGATTCTGCTGGGACTGATGTCTCTGGCAGTGCTGGGACTGATGTCTCTGCTCGTGTTGGGACTGATGTCTCTGATCGTGTTGGGACTGATGTCTCTGGCAGTGCTGGGACTGATGTCTCTGATCGTGTTGGGACTGATGTCTCTGGCAGTGCTGGGACTGATGTCTCTGATCGTGCTGGGACTGATGTCTCTGATCGTGTTGGGACTGATGTCTCTGCTCGTGTTGGGACTGATGTCTCTGCCGGTGCTGGGACTGATGTCTCTGCCGGTGCTGGGACTGATGTCTCTGCCGGTGCTGGGACTGATGTCTCTGCCGGTGCTGGGACTGATGTCTCTGATCGTGTTGGGACTGATGTCTCTGATCGTGTTGGGACTGATGTCTCTGATCGTGTTGGGACTGATGTCTCTGATCGTGCTGGGACTGATGTCTCTGCCGGTGCTGGGACTGATGTCTCTGATCGTGTTGGGACTGATGTCTCTGATCGTGTTGGGACTGATGTCTCTGATCGTGCTGGGACTGATGTCTCTGCCGGTGCTGGGACTGATGTCTCTGATCGTGTTGGGACTGATGTCTCTGATCGTGTTGGGACTGATGTCTCTGATCGTGTTGGGACTGATGTCTCTGATCGTGCTGGGACTGATGTCTCTGCTGGTGTTGGGACTGATGTCTCTGGCAGTGCTGGGACTGATGTCTCTGCTCGTGTTGGGACTGATGTCTCTGATCGTGTTGGGACTGATGTCTCTGGCAGTGCTGGGACTGATGTCTCTGATCGTGCTGGGACTGATGTCTCTGGCAGTGCTGGGACTGATGTCTCTGCTCGTGTTGGGACTGATGTCTCTGATCGTGTTGGGACTGATGTCTCTGGCAGTGCTGGGACTGATGTCTCTGATCGTGTTGGGACTGATGTCTCTGATCGTGTTGGGACTGATGTCTCTGGCAGTGCTGGGACTGATGTCTCTGATCGTGTTGGGACTGATGTCTCTGCAGTGCTGGGACTGATGTCTCTGATCGTGTTGGGACTGATGTCTCTGATCGTGTTGGGACTGATGTCTCTGGCAGTGCTGGGACTGATGTCTCTGATCGTGTTGGGACTGATGTCTCTGGCAGTGCTGGGACTGATGTCTCTGATCGTGTTGGGACTGATGTCTCTGGCAGTGCTGGGACTGATGTCTCTGATCGTGCTGGGACTGATGTCTCTGATCGTGTTGGGACTGATGTCTCTGCTCGTGTTGGGACTGATGTCTCTGATCGTGTTGGGACTGATGTCTCTGCCGGTGCTGGGACTGATGTCTCTGATCGTGCTGGGACTGATGTCTCTGATCGTGTTGGGACTGATGTCTCTGCTCGTGTTGGGACTGATGTCTCTGATCGTGTTGGGACTGATGTCTCTGCTCGTGTTGGGACTGATGTCTCTGATCGTGCTGGGACTGATGTCTCTGCCGGTGTTGGGACTGATGTCTCTGCTCGTGTTGGGACTGATGTCTCTGATCGTGCTGGGACTGATGTCTCTGATCGTGTTGGGACTGATGTCTCTGGCAGTGCTGGGACTGATGTCTCTGATCGTGTTGGGACTGATGTCTCTGCTCGTGTTGGGACTGATGTCTCTGATCGTGCTGGGACTGATGTCTCTGCCGGTGCTGGGACTGATGTCTCTGCTCGTGTTGGGACTGATGTCTCTGATCGTGCTGGGACTGATGTCTGTGATCGTGTTGGGACTGATGTCTCGTGATCGTGTTGGGACTGATGTCTCTGCCGGTGCTGGGACTGATGTCTCTGACGGTGCTGGGACTGATGTCTCTGATCGTGTTGGGACTGATGTCTCTGATCGTGTTGGGACTGATGTCTCTGATCGTGTTGGGACTGATGTCTCTGCCGGTGCTGGGACTGATGTCTCTGATCGTGTTGGGACTGATGTCTCTGATCGTGCTGGGACTGATGTCTCTGCTGGTGTTGGGACTGATGTCTCTGGCAGTGCTGGGACTGATGTCTCTGGCAGTGCTGGGACTGATGTCTCTGCTCGTGTTGGGACTGATGTCTCTGCCGGTGCTGGGACTGATGTCTCTGATCGTGTTGGGACTGATGTCTCTGGCAGTGCTGGGACTGATGTCTCTGATCGTGTTGGGACTGATGTCTCTGATCGTGTTGGGACTGATGTCTCTGGCAGTGCTGGGACTGATGTCTCTGATCGTGTTGGGACTGATGTCTCTGGCAGTGCTGGGACTGATGTCTCTGATCGTGTTGGGACTGATGTCTCTGATCGTGTTGGGACTGATGTCTCTGGCAGTGCTGGGACTGATGTCTCTGATCGTGTTGGGACTGATGTCTCTGGCAGTGCTGGGACTGATGTCTCTGATCGTGTTGGGACTGATGTCTCTGATCGTGTTGGGACTGATGTCTCTGGCAGTGCTGGGACTGATGTCTCTGATCGTGTTGGGACTGATGTCTCTGGCAGTGCTGGGACTGATGTCTCTGATCGTGTTGGGACTGATGTCTCTGGCAGTGCTGGGACTGATGTCTCTGATCGTGTTGGGACTGATGTCTCTGATCGTGTTGGGACTGATGTCTCTGCAGTGCTGGGACTGATGTCTCTGATCGTGTTGGGACTGATGTCTCTGCCGGTGCTGGGACTGATGTCTCTGATCGTGTTGGGACTGATGTCTCTGATCGTGTTGGGACTGATGTCTCTGCTCGTGCTGGGACTGATGTCTCTGATCGTGTTGGGACTGATGTCTCTGGCAGTGCTGGGACTGATGTCTCTGATCGTGTTGGGACTGATGTCTCTGGCAGTGCTGGGACTGATGTCTCTGATCGTGTTGGGACTGATGTCTCTGATCGTGTTGGGACTGATGTCTCTGGCGTGCTGGGACTGATGTCTCTGATCGTGTTGGGACTGATGTCTCTGGCAGTGCTGGGACTGATGTCTCTGATCGTGTTGGGACTGATGTCTCTGCCGTGCTGGGACTGATGTCTCTGCTCGTGTTGGGACTGATGTCTCTGCCGGTGCTGGGACTGATGTCTCTGATCGTGTGGGACTGATGTCTCTGATCGTGTTGGGACTGATGTCTCTGATCGTGTTGGGACTGATGTCTCTGCTCGTGTTGGGACTGATGTCTCTGATCGTGTTGGGACTGATGTCTCTGCTCGTGTTGGGACTGATGTCTCTGATCGTGCTGGGACTGATGTCTCTGCCGGTGCTGGGACTGATGTCTCTGCTCGTGTTGGGACTGATGTCTCTGATCGTGTTGGGACTGATGTCTCTGATCGTGTTGGGACTGATGTCTCTGCTCGTGTTGGGACTGATGTCTCTGATCGTGTTGGGACTGATGTCTCTGCTCGTGTTGGGACTGATGTCTCTGATCGTGCTGGGACTGATGTCTCTGCCGGTGCTGGACTGATGTCTCTGCTCGTGTTGGGACTGATGTCTCTGATCGTGCTGGGACTGATGTCTCTGATCGTGTTGGGACTGATGTCTCTGGCAGTGCTGGGACTGATGTCTCTGATCGTGTTGGGACTGATGTCTCTGCTCGTGTTGGGACTGATGTCTCTGATCGTGCTGGGACTGATGTCTCTGCCGGTGCTGGGACTGATGTCTCTGATCGTGCTGGGACTGATGTCTCTGATCGTGCTGGGACTGATGTCTCTGCCGGTGCTGGGACTGATGTCTGTGCTGGGACTGATGTCTCTGATCGTGTTGGGACTGATGTCTCTGGCAGTGCTGGGACTGATGTCTCTGATCGTGTTGGGACTGATGTCTCTGATCGTGCTGGGACTGATGTCTCTGATCGTGTTGGGACTGATGTCTCTGCTCGTGTTGGGACTGATGTCTCTGATCGTGTTGGGACTGATGTCTCTGCCGGTGCTGGGACTGATGTCTCTGATCGTGTTGGGACTGATGTCTCTGATCGTGTTGGGACTGATGTCTCTGATCGTGTTGGGACTGATGTCTCTGCCGGTGCTGGACTGATGTCTCTGCCGGTGTTGGGACTGATGTCTCTGATCGTGTTGGGACTGATGTCTCTGCCGTGCTGGGACTGATGTCTCTGATCGTGTTGGGACTGATGTCTCTGCCGTGCTGGGACTGATGTCTCTGATCGTGCTGGGACTGATGTCTCTGATCGTGTTGGGACTGATGTCTCTGCCGGTGCTGGACTGATGTCTCTGATCGTGTTGGGACTGATGTCTCTGATCGTGTTGGGACTGATGTCTCTGCTCGTGCTGGGACTGATGTCTCTGATCGTGTTGGGACTGATGTCTCTGATCGTGTTGGGACTGATGTCTCTGATCGTGTTGGGACTGATGTCTCTGCCGGTGCTGGGACTGATGTCTCTGATCGTGTTGGGACTGATGTCTCTGATCGTGTTGGGACTGATGTCTCTGCCGGTGCTGGGACTGATGTCTCTGATCGTGTTGGGACTGATGTCTCTGCCGGTGCTGGGACTGATGTCTCTGATCGTGCTGGGACTGATGTCTCTGATCGTGTGGGACTGATGTCTCTGCCGGTGCTGGGACTGATGTCTCTGATCGTGTTGGGACTGATGTCTCTGATCGTGTTGGGACTGATGTCTCTGATCGTGTTGGGACTGATGTCTCTGCCGTGCTGGACTGATGTCTCTGCCGTGTTGGGACTGATGTCTCTGATCGTGTTGGGACTGATGTCTCTGCCGTGCTGGGACTGATGTCTCTGATCGTGTTGGGACTGATGTCTCTGCCGGTGCTGGGACTGATGTCTCTGATCGTGCTGGGACTGATGTCTCTGATCGTGTTGGGACTGATGTCTCTGCCGGTGCTGGGACTGATGTCTCTGATCGTGTTGGGACTGATGTCTCTGATCTGCTGGGACTGATGTCTCTGATCGTGTTGGGACTGATGTCTCTGATCGTGTTGGGACTGATGTCTCTGATCGTGTTGGGACTGATGTCTCTGATCGTGTTGGGACTGATGTCTCTGATCGTGTTGGGACTGATGTCTCTGATCGTGTTGGGACTGATGTCTCTGCCGGTGCTGGGACTGATGTCTCTGATCGTGTTGGGACTGATGTCTCTGATCGTGCTGGGACTGATGTCTCTGGCAGTGCTGGGACTGATGTCTCTGCCGGTGCTGGGACTGATGTCTCTGCTCGTGTTGGGACTGATGTCTCTGCCGGTGCTGGGACTGATGTCTCTGATCGTGTTGGGACTGATGTCTCTGATCGTGTTGGGACTGATGTCTCTGATCGTGCTGGGACTGATGTCTCTGCTCGTGTTGGGACTGATGTCTCTGATCGTGTTGGGACTGATGTCTCTGCTCGTGTTGGGACTGATGTCTCTGATCGTGTTGGGACTGATGTCTCTGGCAGTGCTGGGACTGATGTCTCTGATCGTGTTGGGACTGATGTCTCTGGCAGTGCTGGGACTGATGTCTCTGATCGTGTTGGGACTGATGTCTCTGATCGTGTTGGGACTGATGTCTCTGATCGTGTTGGGACTGATGTCTCTGCTCGTGTTGGGACTGATGTCTCTGATCGTGTTGGGACTGATGTCTCTGGCAGTGCTGGGACTGATGTCTCTGATCGTGTTGGGACTGATGTCTCTGGCAGTGCTGGGACTGATGTCTCTGATCGTGTTGGGACTGATGTCTCTGATCGTGTTGGGACTGATGTCTCTGGCAGTGCTGGGACTGATGTCTCTGATCGTGTTGGGACTGATGTCTCTGGCAGTGCTGGGACTGATGTCTCTGATCGTGTTGGGACTGATGTCTCTGATCGTGTTGGGACTGATGTCTCTGGCAGTGCTGGGACTGATGTCTCTGATCGTGTTGGGACTGATGTCTCTGGCAGTGCTGGGACTGATGTCTCTGATCGTGTTGGGACTGATGTCTCTGGCAGTGCTGGGACTGATGTCTCTGATCGTGTTGGGACTGATGTCTCTGCCGGTGCTGGGACTGATGTCTCTGATCGTGCTGGGACTGATGTCTCTGATCGTGTTGGGACTGATGTCTCTGCTCGTGTTGGGACTGATGTCTCTGATCGTGTTGGGACTGATGTCTCTGCTCGTGTTGGGACTGATGTCTCTGATCGTGCTGGGACTGATGTCTCTGCCGGTGCTGGGACTGATGTCTCTGATCGTGCTGGGACTGATGTCTCTGCTCGTGTTGGGACTGATGTCTCTGATCGTGCTGGGACTGATGTCTCTGATCGTGTTGGGACTGATGTCTCTGGCAGTGCTGGGACTGATGTCTCTGATCGTGTTGGGACTGATGTCTCTGATCGTGCTGGGACTGATGTCTCTGCCGGTGCTGGGACTGATGTCTCTGATCGTGTTGGGACTGATGTCTCTGCCGGTGCTGGGACTGATGTCTCTGATCGTGTTGGGACTGATGTCTCTGGCAGTGCTGGGACTGATGTCTCTGCCGGTGCTGGGACTGATGTCTCTGATCGTGCTGGGACTGATGTCTCTGATCGTGTTGGGACTGATGTCTCTGCTCGTGTTGGGACTGATGTCTCTGATCGTGTTGGGACTGATGTCTCTGCCGGTGCTGGGACTGATGTCTCTGATCGTGTTGGGACTGATGTCTCTGATCGTGTTGGGACTGATGTCTCTGATCGTGTTGGGACTGATGTCTCTGCCGGTGCTGGGACTGATGTCTCTGATCGTGTTGGGACTGATGTCTCTGCCGGTGCTGGGACTGATGTCTCTGATCGTGTTGGGACTGATGTCTCTGATCGTGTTGGGACTGATGTCTCTGCCGGTGCTGGGACTGATGTCTCTGCTCGTGTTGGGACTGATGTCTCTGCCGGTGTTGGGACTGATGTCTCTGATCGTGTTGGGACTGATGTCTCTGATCGTGCTGGGACTGATGTCTCTGCCGGTGTTGGGACTGATGTCTCTGATCGTGTTGGGACTGATGTCTCTGATCGTGTTGGGACTGATGTCTCTGCCGGTGCTGGGACTGATGTCTCTGATCGTGTTGGGACTGATGTCTCTGGCAGTGCTGGGACTGATGTCTCTGATCGTGTTGGGACTGATGTCTCTGCCGGTGCTGGGACTGATGTCTCTGCCGGTGCTGGGACTGATGTCTCTGATCGTGTTGGGACTGATGTCTCTGATTCTGCTGGGACTGATATCTCTGATCGTGTTGGGACTGATGTCTCTGATCGTGTTGGGACTGATATCTCTGATCGTGTTGGGACTGATATCTCTGATCGTGTTGGGACTGATGTCTCTGATCGTGTTGGGACTGATGTCTCTGATCGTGTTGGGACTGATGTCTCTGATCGTGTTGGGACTGATGTCTCTGCCGGTGCTGGGACTGATGTCTCTGATCGTGTTGGGACTGATGTCTCTGATCGTGCTGGGACTGATGTCTCTGGCAGTGCTGGGACTGATGTCTCTGGCAGTGCTGGGACTGATGTCTCTGCCGGTGCTTTGACTGATGTCTCTGCTCGTGTTGGGACTGATGTCTCTGGCAGTGCTGGGACTGATGTCTCTGCCGGTGCTGGTACTGATGTCTCTGCTCGTGTTGGGACTGATGTCTCTGATTCTGCTGGGACTGATGTCTCTGCCGGTGCTGGGACTGATGTCTCTGATCGTGTTGGGACTGATGTCTCTGCCGGTGCTGGGACTGATGTCTCTGCCGGTGCTGGGACTGATGTCTCTGATCGTGTTGGGACTGATGTCTCTGATCGTGCTGGGACTGATGTCTCTGATCGTGTTGGGACTGATGTCTCTGATCGTGCTGGGACTGATGTCTCTGATCGTGTTGGGACTGATGTCTCTGCCGGTGCTGGGACTGATGTCTCTGCCGGTGCTGGGACTGATGTCTCTGATCGTGTTGGGACTGATGTCTCTGGCAGTGCTGGGACTGATGTCTCTGCCGGTGCTGGGACTGATGTCTCTGCCGGTGCTGGGACTGATGTCTCTGATCGTGTTGGGACTGATGTCTCTGATTCTGCTGGGACTGATATCTCTGATCGTGTTGGGACTGATGTCTCTGATCGTGTTGGGACTGATGTCTCTGATCGTGTTGGGACTGATGTCTCTGATCGTGTTGGGACTGATGTCTCTGATCGTGTTGGGACTGATGTCTCTGATCGTGTTGGGACTGATGTCTCTGATCGTGTTGGGACTGATGTCTCTGCTCGTGTTGGGACTGATGTCTCTGGCAGTGCTGGGACTGATGTCTCTGATCGTGTTGGGACTGATGTCTCTGCTCGTGTTGGGACTGATGTCTCTGCCGGTGCTGGGACTGATGTCTCTGATCGTGTTGGGACTGATGTCTCTGCCGGTGCTGGGACTGATGTCTCTGATCGTGTTGGGACTGATGTCTCTGATCGTGTTGGGACTGATGTCTCTGATCGTGTTGGGACTGATGTCTCTGCCGGTGCTGGGACTGATGTCTCTGATCGTGTTGGGACTGATGTCTCTGATCGTGCTGGGACTGATGTCTCTGGCAGTGCTGGGACTGATGTCTCTGGCAGTGCTGGGACTGATGTCTCTGCCGGTGCTGGGACTGATGTCTCTGCTCGTGTTGGGACTGATGTCTCTGGCAGTGCTGGGACTGATGTCTCTGCCGGTGCTGGGACTGATGTCTCTGCTCGTGTTGGGACTGATGTCTCTGATTCTGCTGGGACTGATGTCTCTGCCGGTGCTGGGACTGATGTCTCTGATCGTGTTGGGACTGATGTCTCTGGCAGTGCTGGGACTGATGTCTCTGATCGTGTTGGGACTGATGTCTCTGCCGGTGCTGGGACTGATGTCTCTGATCGTGTTGGGACTGATGTCTCTGCCGGTGCTGGGACTGATGTCTCTGCCGGTGCTGGGACTGATGTCTCTGATCGTGTTGGGACTGATGTCTCTGATTCTGCTGGGACTGATATCTCTGATCGTGTTGGGACTGATGTCTCTGATCGTGTTGGGACTGATATCTCTGATCGTGTTGGGACTGATATCTCTGATCGTGTTGGGACTGATGTCTCTGATCGTGTTGGGACTGATGTCTCTGATCGTGTTGGGACTGATGTCTCTGATCGTGTTGGGACTGATGTCTCTGATCGTGCTGGGACTGATGTCTCTGGCAGTGCTGGGACTGATGTCTCTGGCAGTGCTGGGACTGATGTCTCTGCCGGTGCTGGGACTGATGTCTCTGCTCGTGTTGGGACTGATGTCTCTGGCAGTGCTGGGACTGATGTCTCTGCCGGTGCTGGGACTGATGTCTCTGCTCGTGTTGGGACTGATGTCTCTGATTCTGCTGGGACTGATGTCTCTGCCGGTGCTGGGACTGATGTCTCTGCCGGTGCTGGGACTGATGTCTCTGATCGTGTTGGGACTGATGTCTCTGATCGTGTTGGGACTGATGTCTCTGCCGGTGCTGGGACTGATGTCTCTGCCGGTGCTGGGACTGATGTCTCTGATCGTGTTGGGACTGATGTCTCTGGCAGTGCTGGGACTGATGTCTCTGCCGGTGCTGGGACTGATGTCTCTGCCGGTGCTGGGACTGATGTCTCTGATCGTGTTGGGACTGATGTCTCTGATTCTGCTGGGACTGATATCTCTGATCGTGTTGGGACTGATGTCTCTGATCGTGTTGGGACTGATGTCTCTGATCGTGTTGGGACTGATGTCTCTGATCGTGTTGGGACTGATGTCTCTGGCAGTGCTGGGACTGATGTCTCTGCCGGTGCTGGGACTGATGTCTCTGATCGTGTTGGGACTGATGTCTCTGCCGGTGCTGGGACTGATGTCTCTGATCGTGTTGGGACTGATGTCTCTGATTCTGCTGGGACTGATATCTCTGATCGTGTTGGGACTGATATCTCTGATCGTGTTGGGACTGATGTCTCTGATCGTGTTGGGACTGATGTCTCTGATCGTGTTGGGACTGATGTCTCTGATCGTGTTGGGACTGATGTCTCTGCCGGTGCTGGGACTGATGTCTCTGGCAGTGCTGGGACTGATGTCTCTGATCGTGTTGGGACTGATATCTCTGATCGTGTTGGGACTGATGTCTCTGATCGTGTTGGGACTGATGTCTCTGCCGGTGCTGGGACTGATGTCTCTGATCGTGTTGGGACTGATGTCTCTGCCGGTGCTGGGACTGATGTCTCTGCCGGTGCTGGGACTGATGTCTCTGATCGTGTTGGGACTGATATCTCTGATCGTGTTGGGACTGATGTCTCTGATCGTGTTGGGACTGATGTCTCTGCCGGTGCTGGGACTGATGTCTCTGATCGTGTTGGGACTGATGTCTCTGATCGTGTTGGGACTGATGTCTCTGCTCGTGTTGGGACTGATGTCTCTGGCAGTGCTGGGACTGATGTCTCTGATCGTGTTGGGACTGATATCTCTGATCGTGTTGGGACTGATGTCTCTGATCGTGTTGGGACTGATGTCTCTGCCGGTGCTGGGACTGATGTCTCTGCCGGTGCTGGGACTGATGTCTCTGCCGGTGTTGGGACTGATGTCTCTGATCGTGCTGGGACTGATGTCTCTGATCGTGTTGGGACTGATGTCTCTGCCGGTGCTGGGACTGATGTCTCTGATTCTGCTGGGACTGATATCTCTGATCGTGTTGGGACTGATATCTCTGATCGTGTTGGGACTGATGTCTCTGCTCGTGTTGGGACTGATGTCTCTGATTCTGCTGGGACTGATGTCTCTGCCGGTGCTGGGACTGATGTCTCTGCCGGTGCTGGGACTGATGTCTCTGATCGTGTTGGGACTGATGTCTCTGATCGTGTTGGGACTGATGTCTCTGATCGTGTTGGGACTGATGTCTCTGCCGGTGCTGGGACTGATGTCTCTGCCGGTGCTGGGACTGATGTCTCTGATCGTGTTGGGAATGATGTCTCTGATCGTGTTGGGACTGATGTCTCTGATCGTGTTGGGACTGATGTCTCTGATCGTGTTGGGACTGATATCTCTGATCGTGTTGGGACTGATGTCTCTGATCGTGTTGGGACTGATGTCTCTGATCGTGTTGGGACTGATGTCTCTGCCGGTGCTGGGACTGATGTCTCTGCCGGTGCTGGGACTGATGTCTCTGATCGTGTTGGGAATGATGTCTCTGATCGTGTTGGGACTGATGTCTCTGATCGTGTTGGGACTGATGTCTCTGGCAGTGCTGGGACTGATGTCTCTGGCAGTGCTGGGACTGATGTCTGTGATCGTGTTGGGACTGATGTCTGTGATCGTGTTGGGACTGATGTCTCTGCCGGTGCTGGGACTGATGTCTCTGGCAGTGCTGGGACTGATGTCTCTGATCGTGTTGGGACTGATGTCTGTGATCGTGTTGGGACTGATGTCTCTGCCGGTGCTGGGACTGATGTCTCTGATCGTGCTGGGACTGATGTCTCTGGCAGTGCTGGGACTGATGTCTCTGATCGTGTTGGGACTGATGTCTCTGATCGTGTTGGGACTGATGTCTCTGCCGGTGCTGGGACTGATGTCTCTGATCGTGTTGGGACTGATGTCTCTGATCGTGTTGGGACTGATGTCTCTGCCGGTGCTGGGACTGATGTCTCTGCCGGTGCTGGGACTGATGTCTCTGATTCTGCTGGGACTGATATCTCTGATCGTGTTGGGACTGATATCTCTGATCGTGTTGGGACTGATGTCTCTGATCGTGTTGGGACTGATGTCTCTGATCGTGTTGGGACTGATGTCTCTGCCGGTGCTGGGACTGATGTCTCTGCCGGTGCTGGGACTGATGTCTCTGATTCTGCTGGGACTGATATCTCTGATCGTGTTGGGACTGATATCTCTGATCGTGTTGGGACTGATGTCTCTGATCGTGTTGGGACTGATGTCTCTGCCGGTGCTGGGACTGATGTCTCTGCCGGTGCTGGGACTGATGTCTCTGATCGTGTTGGGACTGATATCTCTGATCGTGTTGGGACTGATGTCTCTGATCGTGTTGGGACTGATGTCTCTGATCGTGTTGGGACTGATGTCTCTGCCGGTGCTGGGACTGATGTCTCTGATCGTGTTGGGACTGATGTCTCTGCTCGTGTTGGGACTGATGTCTCTGGCAGTGCTGGGACTGATGTCTCTGATCGTGTTGGGACTGATATCTCTGATCGTGTTGGGACTGATGTCTCTGATCGTGTTGGGACTGATGTCTCTGCCGGTGCTGGGACTGATGTCTCTGCCGGTGCTGGGACTGATGTCTCTGCTCGTGTTGGGACTGATGTCTCTGATCGTGCTGGGACTGATGTCTCTGATCGTGTTGGGACTGATGTCTCTGATCGTGCTGGGACTGATGTCTCTGATCGTGTTGGGACTGATGTCTCTGCCGGTGCTGGGACTGATGTCTCTGATCGTGCTGGGACTGATGTCTCTGATCGTGCTGGGACTGATGTCTCTGATCGTGCTGGGACTGATGTCTCTGATCGTGTTGGGACTGATGTCTCTGATCGTGCTGGGACTGATGTCTCTGATCGTGTTGGGACTGATGTCTCTGCCGGTGCTGGGACTGATGTCTCTGCTCGTGTTGGGACTGATGTCTCTGCCGGTGCTGGGACTGATGTCTCTGATTCTGCTGGGACTGATATCTCTGATCGTGTTGGGACTGATATCTCTGATCGTGTTGGGACTGATGTCTCTGCTCGTGTTGGGACTGATGTCTCTGCCGGTGCTGGGACTGATGTCTCTGATCGTGTTGGGACTGATGTCTCTGATCGTGTTGGGACTGATGTCTCTGGCAGTGCTGGGACTGATGTCTCTGATCGTGCTGGGACTGATGTCTCTGATCGTGTTGGGACTGATGTCTCTGCTCGTGTTGGGACTGATGTCTCTGCCGGTGCTGGGACTGATGTCTCTGCCGGTGCTGGGACTGATGTCTCTGATCGTGTTGGGACTGATGTCTCTGATCGTGTTGGGACTGATGTCTCTGATCGTGTTGGGACTGATGTCTCTGATCGTGCTGGGACTGATGTCTCTGCCGGTGCTGGGACTGATGTCTCTGATCGTGTTGGGACTGATGTCTCTGATCGTGTTGGGACTGATGTCTCTGATCGTGCTGGGACTGATGTCTCTGCCGGTGCTGGGACTGATGTCTCTGATCGTGTTGGGACTGATGTCTCTGATCGTGTTGGGACTGATGTCTCTGATCGTGTTGGGACTGATGTCTCTGATCGTGTTGGGACTGATGTCTCTGATCGTGCTGGGACTGATGTCTCTGCTGGTGTTGGGACTGATGTCTCTGGCAGTGCTGGGACTGATGTCTCTGATCGTGTTGGGACTGATGTCTCTGGCAGTGCTGGGACTGATGTCTCTGATCGTGCTGGGACTGATGTCTCTGGCAGTGCTGGGACTGATGTCTCTGCTCGTGTTGGGACTGATGTCTCTGATCGTGTTGGGACTGATGTCTCTGGCAGTGCTGGGACTGATGTCTCTGATCGTGTTGGGACTGATGTCTCTGATCGTGTTGGGACTGATGTCTCTGGCAGTGCTGGGACTGATGTCTCTGATCGTGTTGGGACTGATGTCTCTGGCAGTGCTGGGACTGATGTCTCTGATCGTGTTGGGACTGATGTCTCTGATCGTGTTGGGACTGATGTCTCTGGCAGTGCTGGGACTGATGTCTCTGATCGTGTTGGGACTGATGTCTCTGGCAGTGCTGGGACTGATGTCTCTGATCGTGTTGGGACTGATGTCTCTGATCGTGTTGGGACTGATGTCTCTGGCAGTGCTGGGACTGATGTCTCTGATTGTGTTGGGACTGATGTCTCTGATCGTGTTGGGACTGATGTCTCTGCCGGTGCTGGGACTGATGTCTCTGATCGTGCTGGGACTGATGTCTCTGATCGTGTTGGGACTGATGTCTCTGCTCGTGTTGGGACTGATGTCTCTGATCGTGTTGGGACTGATGTCTCTGCTCGTGTTGGGACTGATGTCTCTGATCGTGCTGGGACTGATGTCTCTGCCGGTGTTGGGACTGATGTCTCTGCTCGTGTTGGGACTGATGTCTCTGATCGTGCTGGGACTGATGTCTCTGATCGTGTTGGGACTGATGTCTCTGGCAGTGCTGGGACTGATGTCTCTGATCGTGTTGGGACTGATGTCTCTGCTCGTGTTGGGACTGATGTCTCTGATCGTGCTGGGACTGATGTCTCTGCCGGTGCTGGGACTGATGTCTCTGCTCGTGTTGGGACTGATGTCTCTGATCGTGCTGGGACTGATGTCTCTGATCGTGTTGGGACTGATGTCTCTGGCAGTGCTGGGACTGATGTCTCTGCCGGTGCTGGGACTGATGTCTCTGATCGTGTTGGGAATGATGTCTCTGATCGTGTTGGGACTGATGTCTCTGATCGTGCTGGGACTGATGTCTCTGCCGGTGCTGGGACTGATGTCTCTGATCGTGTTGGGACTGATGTCTCTGATCGTGCTGGGACTGATGTCTCTGCTGGTGTTGGGACTGATGTCTCTGGCAGTGCTGGGACTGATGTCTCTGCTCGTGTTGGGACTGATGTCTCTGCCGGTGCTGGGACTGATGTCTCTGCTCGTGTTGGGACTGATGTCTCTGCCGGTGCTGGGACTGATGTCTCTGATCGTGTTGGGACTGATGTCTCTGATCGTGTTGGGACTGATGTCTCTGCTCGTGTTGGGACTGATGTCTCTGATCGTGTTGGGACTGATGTCTCTGGCAGTGCTGGGACTGATGTCTCTGATCGTGTTGGGACTGATGTCTCTGGCAGTGCTGGGACTGATGTCTCTGATCGTGTTGGGACTGATGTCTCTGATCGTGTTGGGACTGATGTCTCTGGCAGTGCTGGGACTGATGTCTCTGATCGTGTTGGGACTGATGTCTCTGGCAGTGCTGGGACTGATGTCTCTGATCGTGTTGGGACTGATGTCTCTGATCGTGTTGGGACTGATGTCTCTGATCGTGCTGGGACTGATGTCTCTGCCGGTGCTGGGACTGATGTCTCTGATCGTGTTGGGACTGATGTCTCTGATCGTGCTGGGACTGATGTCTCTGATCGTGCTGGGACTGATGTCTCTGCCGGTGCTGGGACTGATGTCTCTGATCGTGTTGGGACTGATGTCTCTGATCGTGCTGGGACTGATGTCTCTGCTGGTGTTGGGACTGATGTCTCTGGCAGTGCTGGGACTGATGTCTCTGCTCGTGTTGGGACTGATGTCTCTGCCGGTGCTGGGACTGATGTCTCTGCTCGTGTTGGGACTGATGTCTCTGCCGGTGCTGGGACTGATGTCTCTGATCGTGTTGGGACTGATGTCTCTGATCGTGTTGGGACTGATGTCTCTGCTCGTGTTGGGACTGATGTCTCTGATCGTGTTGGGACTGATGTCTCTGGCAGTGCTGGGACTGATGTCTCTGATCGTGTTGGGACTGATGTCTCTGGCAGTGCTGGGACTGATGTCTCTGATCGTGTTGGGACTGATGTCTCTGATCGTGTTGGGACTGATGTCTCTGGCAGTGCTGGGACTGATGTCTCTGATCGTGTTGGGACTGATGTCTCTGGCAGTGCTGGGACTGATGTCTCTGATCGTGTTGGGACTGATGTCTCTGGCAGTGCTGGGACTGATGTCTCTGATCGTGTTGGGACTGATGTCTCTGGCAGTGCTGGGACTGATGTCTCTGATCGTGTTGGGACTGATGTCTCTGGCAGTGCTGGGACTGATGTCTCTGATCGTGTTGGGACTGATGTCTCTGGCAGTGCTGGGACTGATGTCTCTGATCGTGTTGGGACTGATGTCTCTGCCGGTGCTGGGACTGATGTCTCTGATCGTGCTGGGACTGATGTCTCTGATCGTGTTGGGACTGATGTCTCTGGCAGTGCTGGGACTGATGTCTCTGCCGGTGCTGGGACTGATGTCTCTGATCGTGCTGGGACTGATGTCTCTGCTCGTGTTGGGACTGATGTCTCTGATCGTGTTGGGACTGATGTCTCTGGCAGTGCTGGGACTGATGTCTCTGGCAGTGCTGGGACTGATGTCTCTGATCGTGTTGGGACTGATGTCTCTGGCAGTGCTGGGACTGATGTCTCTGATCGTGTTGGGACTGATGTCTCTGCTCGTGTTGGGACTGATGTCTCTGATCGTGCTGGGACTGATGTCTCTGCCGGTGCTGGGACTGATGTCTCTGATCGTGCTGGGACTGATGTCTCTGATCGTGTTGGGACTGATGTCTCTGGCAGTGCTGGGACTGATGTCTCTGCCGGTGCTGGGACTGATGTCTCTGATCGTGCTGGGACTGATGTCTCTGATCGTGTTGGGACTGATGTCTCTGCTCGTGTTGGGACTGATGTCTCTGATCGTGTTGGGACTGATGTCTCTGCCGGTGCTGGGACTGATGTCTCTGATCGTGTTGGGACTGATGTCTCTGATCGTGTTGGGACTGATGTCTCTGCCGGTGCTGGGACTGATGTCTCTGCCGGTGCTGGGACTGATGTCTCTGATCGTGTTGGGACTGATGTCTCTGCCGGTGCTGGGACTGATGTCTCTGATCGTGTTGGGACTGATGTCTCTGATCGTGTTGGGACTGATGTCTCTGATCGTGTTGGGACTGATGTCTCTGCCGGTGCTGGGACTGATGTCTCTGATCGTGTTGGGACTGATGTCTCTGCCGGTGCTGGGACTGATGTCTCTGATCGTGTTGGGACTGATGTCTCTGCCGGTGCTGGGACTGATGTCTCTGATCGTGTTGGGACTGATGTCTCTGATTCTGCTGGGACTGATATCTCTGATCGTGTTGGGACTGATGTCTCTGATCGTGTTGGGACTGATATCTCTGATCGTGTTGGGACTGATATCTCTGATCGTGTTGGGACTGATGTCTCTGATCGTGTTGGGACTGATGTCTCTGATCGTGTTGGGACTGATGTCTCTGATCGTGTTGGGACTGATGTCTCTGCCGGTGCTGGGACTGATGTCTCTGATCGTGTTGGGACTGATGTCTCTGATCGTGCTGGGACTGATGTCTCTGGCAGTGCTGGGACTGATGTCTCTGGCAGTGCTGGGACTGATGTCTCTGCCGGTGCTGGGACTGATGTCTCTGCTCGTGTTGGGACTGATGTCTCTGGCAGTGCTGGGACTGATGTCTCTGCCGGTGCTGGGACTGATGTCTCTGCTCGTGTTGGGACTGATGTCTCTGATTCTGCTGGGACTGATGTCTCTGCCGGTGCTGGGACTGATGTCTCTGATCGTGTTGGGACTGATGTCTCTGATCGTGTTGGGACTGATGTCTCTGCCGGTGCTGGGACTGATGTCTCTGATCGTGTTGGGACTGATGTCTCTGGCAGTGCTGGGACTGATGTCTCTGCCGGTGCTGGGACTGATGTCTCTGCCGGTGCTGGGACTGATGTCTCTGATCGTGTTGGGACTGATGTCTCTGATTCTGCTGGGACTGATATCTCTGATCGTGTTGGGACTGATGTCTCTGATCGTGTTGGGACTGATGTCTCTGATCGTGTTGGGACTGATGTCTCTGATCGTGTTGGGACTGATGTCTCTGCCGGTGCTGGGACTGATGTCTCTGATCGTGCTGGGACTGATGTCTCTGCTCGTGTTGGGACTGATGTCTCTGGCAGTGCTGGGACTGATGTCTCTGCCGGTGCTGGGACTGATGTCTCTGATCGTGTTGGGACTGATGTCTCTGCCGGTGCTGGGACTGATGTCTCTGATCGTGTTGGGACTGATGTCTCTGATTCTGCTGGGACTGATATCTCTGATCGTGTTGGGACTGATGTCTCTGATCGTGTTGGGACTGATGTCTCTGATCGTGTTGGGACTGATGTCTCTGCCGGTGCTGGGACTGATGTCTCTGCCGGTGCTGGGACTGATGTCTCTGATCGTGTTGGGAATGATGTCTCTGATCGTGTTGGGACTGATGTCTCTGATCGTGTTGGGACTGATGTCTCTGATCGTGCTGGGACTGATGTCTGTGATCGTGTTGGGACTGATGTCTCTGCCGGTGCTGGGACTGATGTCTCTGATCGTGTTGGGACTGATGTCTGTGATCGTGTTGGGACTGATGTCTCTGCCGGTGCTGGGACTGATGTCTCTGATCGTGTTGGGAATGATGTCTCTGATCGTGTTGGGACTGATGTCTCTGATCGTGTTGGGACTGATGTCTCTGATCGTGCTGGGACTGATGTCTGTGATCGTGTTGGGACTGATGTCTCTGATCGTGCTGGGACTGATGTCTCTGGCAGTGCTGGGACTGATGTCTCTGATCGTGTTGGGACTGATGTCTCTGCCGGTGCTGGGACTGATGTCTCTGATCGTGTTGGGACTGATGTCTCTGATCGTGTTGGGACTGATGTCTCTGCCGGTGCTGGGACTGATGTCTCTGATTCTGCTGGGACTGATATCTCTGATCGTGTTGGGACTGATATCTCTGATCGTGTTGGGACTGATGTCTCTGATCGTGTTGGGACTGATGTCTCTGCCGGTGCTGGGACTGATGTCTCTGCCGGTGCTGGGACTGATGTCTCTGATCGTGTTGGGACTGATATCTCTGATCGTGTTGGGACTGATGTCTCTGATCGTGTTGGGACTGATGTCTCTGCCGGTGCTGGGACTGATGTCTCTGATCGTGTTGGGACTGATGTCTCTGATCGTGTTGGGACTGATGTCTCTGCTCGTGTTGGGACTGATGTCTCTGGCAGTGCTGGGACTGATGTCTCTGATCGTGTTGGGACTGATATCTCTGATCGTGTTGGGACTGATGTCTCTGATCGTGTTGGGACTGATGTCTCTGCCGGTGCTGGGACTGATGTCTCTGCCGGTGCTGGGACTGATGTCTCTGCCGGTGCTGGGACTGATGTCTCTGCCGGTGTTGGGACTGATGTCTCTGATCGTGCTGGGACTGATGTCTCTGATCGTGTTGGGACTGATGTCTCTGCCGGTGCTGGGACTGATGTCTCTGATTCTGCTGGGACTGATATCTCTGATCGTGTTGGGACTGATATCTCTGATCGTGTTGGGACTGATGTCTCTGCTCGTGTTGGGACTGATGTCTCTGCCGGTGCTGGGACTGATGTCTCTGATCGTGTTGGGACTGATGTCTCTGATCGTGTTGGGACTGATATCTCTGATCGTGTTGGGACTGATATCTCTGATCGTGTTGGGACTGATGTCTCTGCTCGTGTTGGGACTGATGTCTCTGCCGGTGCTGGGACTGATGTCTCTGATCGTGTTGGGACTGATGTCTCTGATTCTGCTGGGACTGATATCTCTGATCGTGTTGGGACTGATGTCTCTGATCGTGTTGGGACTGATGTCTCTGCCGGTGCTGGGACTGATGTCTCTGCCGGTGCTGGGACTGATGTCTCTGATCGTGTTGGGACTGATGTCTCTGCCGGTGCTGGGACTGATGTCTCTGATCGTGTTGGGACTGATGTCTCTGATCGTGTTGGGACTGATGTCTCTGCTGGTGCTGGGACTGATGTCTCTGCCGGTGCTGGGACTGATGTCTCTGCCGGTGCTGGGACTGATGTCTCTGATTCTGCTGGGACTGATGTCTCTGATCGTGTTGGGACTGATGTCTCTGATCGTGCTGGGACTGATGTCTCTGCTGGTGCTGGGACTGATGTCTCTGCCGGTGCTGGGACTGATGTCTCTGATTCTGCTGGGACTGATGTCTCTGATCGTGTTGGGACTGATGTCTCTGCCGGTGCTGGGACTGATGTCTGTGATCGTGTTGGGACTGATGTCTCTGCCGGTGCTGGGACTGATGTCTCTGATTCTGCTGGGACTGATGTCTCTGATCGTGTTGGGACTGATGTCTCTGATCGTGCTGGGACTGATGTCTCTGATCGTGTTGGGACTGATGTCTCTGCCGGTGCTGGGACTGATGTCTCTGGCAGTGCTGGGACTGATGTCTCTGCTCGTGTTGGGACTGATGTCTCTGATCGTGTTGGGACTGATGTCTCTGGCAGTGCTGGGACTGATGTCTCTGATCGTGTTGGGACTGATGTCTCTGCCGGTGCTGGGACTGATGTCTCTGATTCTGCTGGGACTGATGTCTCTGGCAGTGCTGGGACTGATGTCTCTGCCGGTGCTGGGACTGATGTCTCTGATCGTGCTGGGACTGATGTCTCTGCCGGTGTTGGGACTGATGTCTCTGATCGTGCTGGGACTGATGTCTCTGGCAGTGCTGGGACTGATGTCTCTGATCGTGCTGGGACTGATGTCTCTGCCGGTGTTGGGACTGATGTCTCTGATCGTGCTGGGACTGATGTCTCTGCCGGTGTTGGGACTGATGTCTCTGATCGTGCTGGGACTGATGTCTCTGGCAGTGCTGGGACTGATGTCTCTGCTGGTGCTGGGACTGATGTCTCTGATCGTGTTGGGACTGATGTCTCTGATCGTGTTGGGACTGATGTCTCTGCCGGTGTTGGGACTGATGTCTCTGATCGTGCTGGGACTGATGTCTCTGCCGGTGTTGGGACTGATGTCTCTGATCGTGCTGGGACTGATGTCTCTGGCAGTGCTGGGACTGATGTCTCTGATCGTGCTGGGACTGATGTCTCTGCCGGTGTTGGGACTGATGTCTCTGATCGTGCTGGGACTGATGTCTCTGGCAGTGCTGGGACTGATGTCTCTGCTGGTGCTGGGACTGATGTCTCTGATCGTGTTGGGACTGATGTCTCTGATCGTGTTGGGACTGATGTCTCTGCTCGTGCTGGGACTGATGTCTCTGCCGGTGCTGGGACTGATGTCTCTGATTCTGCTGGGACTGATGTCTCTGGCAGTGCTGGGACTGATGTCTCTGATCGTGTTGGGACTGATGTCTCTGCCGGTGCTGGGACTGATGTCTCTGATTCTGCTGGGACTGATGTCTCTGGCAGTGCTGGGACTGATGTCTCTGATCGTGTTGGGACTGATGTCTCTGATCGTGCTGGGACTGATGTCTCTGCCGGTGCTGGGACTGATGTCTCTGATTCTGCTGGGACTGATGTCTCTGATCGTGTTGGGACTGATGTCTCTGCCGGTGCTGGGTCTGATGTCTCTGCCGGTGTTGGGACTGATGTCTCTGCCGGTGCTGGGTCTGATGTCTCTGCCGGTGTTGGGACTGATGTCTCTGCCGGTGCTGGGACTGATGTCTCTGATCGTGTTGGGACTGATGTCTCTGATCGTGTTGGGACTGATGTCTCTGATTCTGCTGGGACTGATGTCTCTGGCAGTGCTGGGACTGATGTCTCTGATCGTGCTGGGACTGATGTCTCTGCCGGTGCTGGGACTGATGTCTCTGATTCTGCTGGGACTGATGTCTCTGCCGGTATTGGGTCTGATGTCTCTGATCGTGCTGGGACTGATGTCTCTGATCGTGCTGGGACTGATGTCTCTGCTGGTGCTGGGACTGATGTCTCTGATCGTGTTGGGACTGATGTCTCTGATCGTGTTGGGACTGATGTCTCTGCTGGTGCTGAGACTGATGTCTCTGGCAGTGCTGGGACTGATGTCTCTGCCGGTGCTGGGACTGATGTCTCTGCTGGTGCTGAGACTGATGTCTCTGGCAGTGCTGGGACTGATGTCTCTGCCGGTGCTGGGACTGATGTCTCTGCCGGTGTTGGGTCTGATGTCTCTGCCGGTGTTGGGACTGATGTCTCTGATCGTGTTGGGACTGATGTCTCTGCCGGTGTTGGGTCTGATGTCTCTGCCGGTGTTGGGACTGATGTCTCTGATCGTGTTGGGTCTGATGTCTCTGCCGGTGCTGGGTCTGATGTCTCTGCCGGTGCTGGGTCTGATGTCTCTGCCGGTGTTGGGACTGATGTCTCTGCCGGTGCTGGGACTGATGTCTCTGCTGGTGCTGGGACTGATGTCTCTGATCGTGTTGGGACTGATGTCTCTGATCGTGTTGGGACTGATGTCTCTGATTCTGCTGGGACTGATGTCTCCGGCAGTGCTGGGACTGATGTCTCTGCCGGTGC
>NW_027141796.1:40000-47057 GCF_036365525.1 Heterodontus francisci
GAAATGATTGTGTAACCCATTGCTCTGTCAACACAATGTATCTAGTTATAGGAAACCCATTGATTCATAACTAAAAGAATCTGCAGAGTAATGGCTGAATTTTTTTTTGCGACTTCTCCCAGATTCCAATCTGGACAATTAACAGAAAGCAAAGCCAGACCAAAATGATAGCACGCAGCATGAGTCCTACAGAATGGTCCCTATATACTGGTCTCTGGTTTTGTAAATCAAAACCGATAGCATGATTCAGTCAGAACTTAGATGTTTAAAGCATAAACGCAGATTAGTTTTCTCATCTGTTCAAAGTCCCATTTGCATCCTAGTGACACAGTGATTCTACCTGTTTCATCACTGCAGAGCAAGCAACAAAGGTAATGCACAGTGTGGTGTGTCTCCATGCCAACTCCCCGGTCATCCCATGTTACCTCATGGGGTTCATCCTTAATCACAATACTCTGTGCAGTATGCAAGTTACTGGGGTAATTAATTGGAACTTTATAGCAGGTCCTGATGCTCCATGGTACAAGTCTGTGTGGCCCACGGAGATCAGAATCTTGGCCCTCACCACCAGGGGATTGACAACTTTCTTCAAATTGGCCTAGTTTTGTGCAAAGGAGCCGAGTTCCTAGAAAGTGAGCAAAATCCATGGAAATTCGTCAAACAATCCAACACTGACAGAGGGAGGACCATGCAAGCTGAATGAAGGCAGGAACCAGAGGTGAAAGGACTGTGCACTCACTCAGACTGCCCCTAATGTACAGAACAGGTCAATGAACCAATTCTACCACCTGAAATACTGAAAGAAAAGAAAGGACTTTGCTTTATCTATTGCTTATTCATGGCTGCTGTAAAGGGCCCTGTTGATATTTGGTCTCCAGTTTAAATTGCTGTTACCATGGCATCACAGATCAATGTGTTAAGGCTGCCACTGTTACAGATTTCTCTGCTTCCAACTGGGAAAAGTAAGTGACAGCAAGCGGTGTAATAGCACATAGGGAGACTTGATCAGTACTCACAGTCTTTGTCTAATGGAAGCAAGCTATCTCCAGGGGCTTTGTGTGAGTGGCCCAGGGGGAGATGGTGACACAGTCATAAAGTCACTGAACTAGTAATCTGGACATCTAGGCTAATGCCCTGGAGAAATGAGTTCAAATCCCACCATGGCAGCTGGTGGAATTTAAATTCAATTAATTAATAAATGCAATTCATAAAATCTGGAATTGAAAGCTAGTCTCAGTAATGGTGCCATGAAACTATCATCAATTGTCATTAAAAACCCATCTGGTTCACTACTGTCCTTGAGGGAAGGAAATCTGCCATCCTTACCTGGTCTGGCCTACATGTGACTCCAGACCCACTGCAATTTGGTTGACTCTGAACTTCCCTCTGAAATGGCCTAGCAAGCCACTCAGTTGTCAAGGGCAATTAGGGATGGGCAACAAATGCTGGCCTTGCCAGGGATGCCCACATCCCATAAAAGAATTTAAAAAAACACTGTGACTCAAGAACCAGTGACCTTAGCACACTCGCTGACTAATGGAAGTCTAGAAACCTGGCTTAACCACAGATGGTATGAGTTTAAATGCTGATCATTCCAAGACTGAGCAAAAAGATTCTTTTATTCTTTTATGATATGTGAGCATTACTGGCTAGGCCAGCATTTATTGCCCATCCCTAATTGCCCATTGAGATGGTGGTGGTGAGCTGCCTCCTTGAACCACTGCAGTCCACGTGGTGTAGGTACACCCACAGTGCTGTTAGGAAGGGAGTTCCAGGATTTTGACCCAGCGATGGTGAAGGAACGGCGATATAGTTCCAAGTCAGGATGGTGTGTGACTTGAAGGGGAACTTGCAGGTGATGGTGTTCCCATGCATTTGCTGCCCTTGTCCTTCCAGATGGTAGAGGTCGTGGGTTTGGAAGGTGCTGTCTAAGGAGATCAAACACTCCCTGCTAATGGTATCCTTCTGATAAAGGCCAGACCTCAGACTGCGATCCTCAGCACCAAGGCCATTCCTGGACTGTGGATATACATTTCACAGAGCATCTCCCTGCCTCGGCGCATTCACTGCCAACATGGCAATCAGAGAGCTGATTGGCTGAAATACGTAAGAGCTGATTGGCTGAAGTACATGAGAGCTGATTGGCTGAAATACACCAGCAGCTGTTGATTGATGAGCTGATTAGATGTTGATCGAATTTGGATTAAAATCTGCTGGTCCCTAACTTCCATACTGTTTCCCTCATGTGATTTGGTCAAATTATTCTGTAACTCCTGTTGCAAAATAAGCAATTAAAAAAAGCTAAAGGATTTATTGAAAATACATTAAAACTGCTCATCAGAGGGATAGCTTATTCAAACACATGCACTTGGAGAGAGATTGTGATATAAAAAAGATGCAGTGAGAGCAGTGAGGACTGCTGGTTACTTCTCTCTCTGTCTCTCCCTTTCCCCCTGTCTGTTTTTCTCTCTCTGCACATCTTTTTATTTTTCTGTCTTGGAACTTGCAGCAACATTGATCATCCCAGTCTCTGGGGCCTTTTCATTTCCTCTCTCTGTCTCTTGCTCTCCCTCACTTTCTGTCTGCATCTATCTCTATCAGTCTGTCTCTGCCTCTATCTTTGTTTTCTATCTTTCCGCAGTCTCTGCCTGACTGTCACTCTGTGTGTCTGTCTCTCTTCAGGCTGAAGTGTTTAGTGACGCCCAGCCTGTACAGTTACACATTCTACCATTAGAATGTTTTCTTGTGCTGAAGGTTGTCTTGGTTACTTTTCTTGGAAATAAAACGGTTAGTGAGGCAGTAGTAACTAGAATAGACCACTCCCCACTGTGTGAGGGAAGAGGAAGCTTGCCAGAAATAAATTGGCATTATCCAGCCCTCAGTTCTCTCAGCTCCTAAATTCATATATTTTTCTGTGTCAACAACAAATGTTGACTATTGCACGTCTAAGGATTGTGACCATGAGCTGTTCGATGCACAGCTGCACATTCTGCATTGTGGGTAGGGCCCAGTTCTGAGGTTGGAAGCTGGACACAGTGTGGGGCAGCAGTAATTAAACTGCTTCCTCTCACAGGGCTCCATCCATCCAGGGCTCAAAGGAACAGCCATCCCCACACACTAGCTCCGAGTGCAGGCACTGGACGCCAGCGTCACTACTGTACTGCCACACGAAGACACAAAGCCCAGTGACTAGAAAGTTCCAGACACTCCAGAGACCAAATCCATATTTCTATCCCACTCAGATAACACATGAATATTGTAGCATTCAGACTTTGTGTTGGCCTTAGCTCAGGGGGTCACACTCCTACCTCAGAGTCAGAAAGTCATGGGTTCAAGCCCCACACGAGACTAGGACTCGTGATCCAGGCTGGTACTGAGGGAGTGCTACATAGTATTTACAGTACAGATTCAGGCCATTCAGCCCAACAGGTCCATGCTAGTGTTCCTGATCCACAGGAATGCTGCATTTTCAAGAGGTGCCACCTTTCAGATGACGTTAAATTGGGGTTCAAGTGGGTGTTAAAGATCACCCTGCACTTTTCAAACAGGGGCATTGTCCCAGTGTCTCAACCAACATTCCTCCTTCAATCCAAAAACAACAAAATACATTGATTAATTGGTCATTCATCTTGGTGCTCTCTCTTTTTTTTATTCATTCATGGGATGTGGGCATCGCTGACTATGTCAGCATTTATTGCCCATCCCTAATTGCCCTTGAGAAGGTGGTGAGCTGCCTTCTTGAACCGCTGCAGTCCATTTGGGGTAGGTACACCCACAATGCTGTTAGGAAGGGAGTTTCAGGATTTTGACCCAGCGACAGTGAAGGAACGGTGATATAGTTCCAAGTCAGGATGATATGTGACTTGGACGGGAACTTGCGGGTGGTGGTGTTCCCATGCATCTGCTACTCTTGTCCTGCTCTTGGTACCTCTCTGTGGTACCTTGTACACAAAATGGCTGCCACATCAGTTAAATAACAACAGTGATTGGATTTCAGGCAAATATGCTCCTGAAGTTCTTAAGTGGATGTGAAGTATTTAATTTGCAGTTGGGACCTGATTTTAGTAACTTTTCAGATTACACTTAAATGCACAAAAATGCACACTTAAACTCACACACACCTTCAAACATACGTAAACAGCATGGATATATACTCACACACATGTTCAGGGACACACATGTCCACTAGACTATTCCATGCAGGTCAGATGTACAGCAATTCCTAGTGAGGGACTGGGAGACAATTGGGGTCAGGGTCATGAGTCAGGGCCAGAGAATTAGGTGGAAGAGGTGGCGATGGGAGAGGAGGGGTCAGGACTGTTGATTGGATGCTTTAATATGCTTCTTCTGGCTCCACATTCAGGTAATATCCTGAGTTGCTGGTATCCCTGAGTGTAGCCCACGAGGGCACAGACTGCCTCAGGGCAAACCAGTGGGGACTTCAAGCCCCTTTTTCACACATGCAAAGGCCCTAACACCTGCTTCAGGCCTGGGCAAAGGATGCTTTTTGTTTATCCTTTCCCAATCAAGTGGTCGTTGCATTTCCTGTCCTCCCATTTGGGACATAGTCGGTTGCATAGTGCCTGAAAAACAGGCTTTATGTGGATAAATTTTTAGGAGCATTTTTTGAGGCCCTTGTTCTGTTAACTTTTTTTTAATCTTCTATTCTGTCCAGTCCTGAGATATTTTGTATTAATATGTGTGGTTGATTCTCCACAATGACCTTCCTACCCTGTGTGTGTCTCTATTTCACAGATATTGGAAATAACTGAATGCCTTACAATGCCAGCATTACAATTCAGGAGACACTTTACACACAAGCTGCCACTTTCAGTGTGGTTTGAATACTATTCTCATTCAGATGTTAGCTATAAAGGAACTGGAAGATTAGAGTGTGGCGCTGACTAGTAAAGTTTATCTTTCATAATTCCTTGACAAGTGCACACACAATGAATATACACAAGTACAGAAATAAAAAGAAATAAATTACCAATTCAAATTGACCAGCTGAAGCCAGTGAACAGAATTCTTTGACAGTTAAATATTCATTAGTGTCAACTGAAATCGAGATAATCTGCTGAAGGGTGTGTGTTGTGCACTGGTCTCCCATGTGTCTGCTGCCTGACTCTACTTCATTGTTTCACACTGAAAATCTATCTTTAAAAAGGCAATTTCTTTTTTGCATTATAAGAAAATGATGATCAGCTGATGGCAACTAATGAAAAGCAAAAAATAACCAGGATTGATCGAGAACAAGTCACCAACACCAAGCGTGCGTGGGAATGCTCTGCTCCTTCAGATTTGACTGGTGTCTGATTAAGATTCAGGGTGTCTGGGACATTAAAGATGAGGCAGTTTGTTAAATATTATTCATATGCATATTTATGGTGGGACTGATTAATATTCAAAGCATTGTCACAAGAGGATCCAGCCAATGTTGTTAGGGCCTTTGACCTTCACAAATGAGTTGGTGGTTGATGTTACAACCCACACGCAAGCAGTTTTCCACAGTTAGAGGGCAGGGCAAAGCTACATTAACTCACCTCTTCATTAAATTAGATTCCCCCTCAGTAATCTTCAGTTTCTGCTTTCTGTATCAAACACCAGGCATTGGGCCAGTTACTGGTCTGTTCCAACAATAACAGGCTTGATTATTTGTATGTCTTCAGACTACACTGCGTTCAGATCTCAATCTCTCTTCTTTTACTCCCAGCTCCTTCCAAGACCTGGCGAAGCAGTCTGATTTATCGTACGGCACAGTGAGGGACTCATCTGTCTACGAGTACTTTCAGGCAAAGGGGACAAATCCTTTGGAGCAGGACAGCACATATGCTGAACTTTGGAGAACAATCAGTAAAAACAATGGAGCAGACAACTGTGTGTCAGCTACTAATGAAGGCATTGGAAAGGTAAGCTTCACTTTGGACAAATGCAGCAGTATCCACACCAACACTGCCTTCTGTCCATTTCACCTCATCAAATCCACTTCCGCCCCCATAGAATTCATCTTGTATCATTAGAATTCTTCATCAAAAATACCCTTTACTCACCTCTTCCAGCAGTTTCTACTGCGATGCTAATAAATAGAGTTGTACCAGGGATGAGCTGTTTGGAGAGACTGGCGAAGCTGGAGTTGTTCTCCTTAGAGCAGAGAAGTTAAGAGGAGATTCGATAGAGGTGTTCAAAATAATGAATGATTTTGAAAGAATAAATGGCAGTCACAGAAGGATCGGAGGACACAAATTTGAGGGATTGGCAAAAGAACCAGAGGCAGAGAAGGCTGAGGGGGGACCTGATTGAGGTGTACAAAATTATGAGGGGCATTGATAGGGTAGATGGGAAGAAACGTTTTCCCTTAGCGGAGGGGTCAATAACCAGGGGGCATAGATTTAAGGTAAGGGGCAGCAGGTTTAGAGGGATTTGAGCAAAAATATTTTCACCCAGAGGGTGATTGGAATCTGGAACAGACTGCCTGAAGGGGTGGTAGAGGCAGGAACCCTCACAACATTTAAGAAGTATTTAGATGAGCACTTGAAATGCCATAGCATACAAGGCTACGGGCCAAGTGCTGGAAAAAGGGATTAGAATAGATAGGTGCTTGGCTGGCACAGACACGATGGGCCGAAGGGCCTGTTTCTGTGCTATATAACTCTATGACTCTATAACATGAGGAATACATTTTCTTAACTTGGTGAGTTGTGATCTGGAACGAGCTGCCTGAAAGGGCAGTGGAAGCAGATTCAATAATAACTTTCAAAAGGGAATTGGAGAAACAGTTGAAAGGGGGAAAGAGCAGGAGGGAGTGGGACTAATTGGATAGATCTACCAAAGAGTTGGCACAGGCACGATGGGCTGAATGGCCTCCTTCTGTGCTGTATCATTTGATGAATCTGTGAAGTTGGGGAAATGTTCATTTTTTTGGACAGTATAGATTATTTTATTGACTGTTTTCATGTCTTCACTTTGATTGGTTTTCCTTTGCCACACATATCAAACAAAAGCAGGGAATTTGCTTTTATGGGGATGTGGGCGTCGCTGGCCAGGCCAGTATTTAGTG
>NW_027141797.1:0-31589 GCF_036365525.1 Heterodontus francisci
GAGGTTCAGTACTGAGGGAGTGCAGCACTGTCGGAGGGTCAGTACTGAAGTAGTGCTGCACTGTCGGAGAGTCAGTACTGAGGGAGGGTTGCACTGTCAGAGGGTCAGTACTGAAGGAGTGCTGCACTGTCAAAGGGTCAGGACTGAGGGAGCGTTGCACTGTCAGAGGGTCAGTACTGAGGGAGTGCTGCACTGTCGGAGGGTCAGTCCTGAGGGAGCGTTGCACTGTCGGAGGGTCAGTACGGAGGGAGTGCTGCACTGTCGGAGGGTTCGAACTGAGGGAGTGCTGAACTGTCGGAGGGTCAGTAACGAGGGAGTGCTGCACTGTCGGAGGGTCAGTACTGAGGGAGTGCTGCATTGTCAGAGGCTCAGTCATGAGGGAGTGCGGCACTGTCGGAGGGTCAGTACTGAGGGAGTGCTGCACTGCAGGAGGGTTAGTACTGAGGGAGTGCTGAACTGTCGGAGGGTCAGTACTGAGGGAGTGCTGCACTGTCAGAGGGTCAGTACTGAGGGAGTGCTGCACTGTCGGAGGGTCAGTACTGAGGGAGTGCGGCACTGTCGGAGGGTCAGTACTGAGGGATTGCTGCACTGTCGGAAGGTTAGTACTGAGGGAGTGCTGCACTGTCGGAGGGTCAGGACTGAGAGAGTGATGCTCTGTCGAAGGGTCAGTAGTGAGGCAGTGCTGCACTGTCGGAGGGTCTGTAGTAAGTGAGTGCTGCACTGTCAGAGGGTCAGTACTGAGGCAGTGCTGCACTGTCGGAGGGTCTGTAGTAAGGGAGTTCTGCACTGTCAGAGTGTCTGTACTGAGGGAGTGTTGCACTGTTGAAGGGTCAGTACTGAGGGAGCGTTGCACTGTCGGAGGTACAGTCCTGAGGGAGCGTTGCACTTTCGGAGGGTCATGACTGAGAGAGTGCTGCACTGTCGAAGGGTCAGTAGTGAGGGAGCGTTGCACCATCGGAGGGTCAGTACTGAGCAGTGCTGCACTGTCAGAGGTTCGGTACTGAGGGAGTGCTGAACTGTCGGAGGGTCAGTACTGAGGGAGTGCTGCGCTGTCGGAGGGTCAGTACTGAGGGAGTGCTGAACAGTCGGAGGTTCAGTACTGATGGAGTGCTGAACAGTCAGAGGGTCATTAACGAGGGAGTGCTGCACTGTTGGAGGGTCAGTACTGAGGGAGTGCTGCATTGTCAGATGCTCAGTCATGAGGGAGTGCGGCACTGTCGGAGGGTCAGTACTGAGGGAGTGCTGCACTGTACGAGGGTTAGTACTGAGGGAGTGCTGAACTGTCGGAGGGTCAGTACTGAGGGAGTGCTGCACTGTAGAAGGGTCAGTACTGAGGGAGTGCTGCACTGTCAGAGGGTCAGTACTGAGGGATTGCGGCACTGTCAGACGATCAGTACTGAGGGAGTGCTGCAGTGTCGAAGGGTCAGTACTGAGGGATTGCTGCACTGTCAGAGGGTCAGTCCTGAGGGAGTGCTGAACTGTCAGTCGGTCAGTACTGAGGGAGTGCTGCACTGTCGGAGAGTCAGTACTGAGGGAGCGTCGCACTGTCGGAGGGTCAGTACTGAGGGAGTGCGGCACTGTCGGAGGGTCAGTACTGAGGGATTGCTGCACTGTCGGAAGGTTAGTACTGAGGGAGTGCTGCACTGTCGGAGGGTCAGGACTGAGAGAGTGATGCTCTGTCGAAGGGTCAGTAGTGAGGCAGTGCTGCACTGTCGGAGGGTCTGTAGTAAGTGAGTGCTGCACTGTCAGAGGGTCAGTACTGAGGCAGTGCTGCACTGTCGGAGGGTCTGTAGTAAGGGAGTTCTGCACTGTCAGAGTGTCTGTACTGAGGGAGTGTTGCACTGTTGAAGGGTCAGTACTGAGGGAGCGTTGCACTGTCGGAGGTACAGTCCTGAGGGAGCGTTGCACTTTCGGAGGGTCATGACTGAGAGAGTGCTGCACTGTCGAAGGGTCAGTAGTGAGGGAGCGTTGCACCATCGGAGGGTCAGTACTGAGCAGTGCTGCACTGTCAGAGGTTCGGTACTGAGGGAGTGCTGAACTGTCGGAGGGTCAGTACTGAGGGAGTGCTGCGCTGTCGGAGGGTCAGTACTGAGGGAGTGCTGAACAGTCGGAGGTTCAGTACTGATGGAGTGCTGAACAGTCAGAGGGTCATTAACGAGGGAGTGCTGCACTGTTGGAGGGTCAGTACTGAGGGAGTGCTGCATTGTCAGATGCTCAGTCATGAGGGAGTGCGGCACTGTCGGAGGGTCAGTACTGAGGGAGTGCTGCACTGTACGAGGGTTAGTACTGAGGGAGTGCTGAACTGTCGGAGGGTCAGTACTGAGGGAGTGCTGCACTGTAGAAGGGTCAGTACTGAGGGAGTGCTGCACTGTCAGAGGGTCAGTACTGAGGGATTGCGGCACTGTCAGACGATCAGTACTGAGGGAGTGCTGCAGTGTCGAAGGGTCAGTACTGAGGGATTGCTGCACTGTCAGAGGGTCAGTCCTGAGGGAGTGCTGAACTGTCAGTCGGTCAGTACTGAGGGAGTGCTGCACTGTCGGAGAGTCAGTACTGAGGGAGCGTCGCACTGTCGGAGGGTCAGTACTGAGTGAGTGCTGCACTGTCGAAGGGTCAGTACTGAGGGAGTGCTGCACTGTCAGAGCGTCAGTACTGAGGGAGTGCAACACTGTCGGAGGGTCAGTACTGAGGGTGTGCTGCACTGTCAGTGGGTCAGTCCTGAGGGAGTGCGGCATTGTCGGAGGTTCAGTACTGAGGGAGTGTCGCACTGTCGGAGGGTCAGTACTGAGTGAGTGCTGCACTTTCGAAGGCTCAGGACTGAGGGAGTGCTGCACTGTCAGTTGGTCAGTCATGAGGGAGTGCGGAACTGTCAGAGGGTCAGTACTGAAGGAGTGCTGCACTGTCAGAGGGTCATTACTGAGGGAGTGTCGCACAGTCAGAGGGTCAGTACTGAGGGAGTGCTGCACAGTCAGTGGGTCAGTCCTGTGCGAGTGCGGCACTGTCGGAGGGTCAGTACTGAGGGAGTGAGGCACTGTCGGTGGGTCAGTACTGAAGGAGTGAGGCACTGTCGGAGGGTCAGCACTGAGTGAGTGCAGCACCATAGGAGGGTTAGTACTGAGGGTGTGCTGCACTGTCGAAGGGTCAGTACTGAGGGATTGCTGCACTGTCGGAGGTTCAGTACTGAGGGAGTGCAGCACTGTCGGAGGTTCAGTACTGAGGGAGTGCAGCACTGTCGGAGGGTCAGTACTGAAGTAGTGCTGCACTGTCGGAGAGTCAGTACTGAGGGTGGGTTGCACTGTCAGAGGGTCAGTACTGAAGGAGTGCTGCACTGTCAAAGGGTCAGGACTGAGGGAGCGTTGCACTGTCAGAGGGTCAGTACTGAGGGAGTGCTGCACTGTAGGAGGGTTAGTGCTGAGGGAGTGCAGCACTGTCGGAGGTTCAGTACTGACGGAGTGCTGCACTGTCGGAGGGTCAGTCCTGAGGGAGCGTTGCACTGTCGGAGGGTCAGTACGGAGGGAGTGCTGCACTGTCGGAGGGTTCGAACTGAGGGAGTGCTGAACTGTCGGAGGGTCAGTAACGAGGGAGTGCTGCACTGTCGGAGGGTCAGTACTGAGGGAGTGCTGCATTGTCAGAGGCTCAGTCATGAGGGAGTGCGGCACTGTCGGAGGGTCAGTACTGAGGGAGTGCTGCACTGCAGGAGGGTTAGTACTGAGGGAGTGCTGAACTGTCGGAGGGTCAGTACTGAGGGAGTGCTGCACTGTCAGAGGGTCAGTACTGAGGGAGTGCTGCACTGTCGGAGGGTCAGTACTGAGGGAGTGCGGCACTGTCGAAGGGTCAGTACTGAGGGATTGCTGCACTGTCGGAAGGTTAGTACTGAGGGAGTGCTGCACTGTCGGAGGGTCAGGACTGAGAGAGTGATGCTCTGTCGAAGGGTCAGTAGTGAGGCAGTGCTGCACTGTCGGAGGGTCTGTAGTAAGTGAGTGCTGCACTGTCAGAGGGTCAGTACTGAGGCAGTGCTGCACTGTCGGAGGGTCTGTAGTAAGGGAGTTCTGCACTGTCAGAGTGTCTGTACTGAGGGAGTGTTGCACTGTTGAAGGGTCAGTACTGAGGGAGCGTTGCACTGTCGGAGGTACAGTCCTGAGGGAGCGTTGCACTTTCGGAGGGTCATGACTGAGAGAGTGCTGCACTGTCGAAGGGTCAGTAGTGAGGGAGCGTTGCACCATCGGAGGGTCAGTACTGAGCAGTGCTGCACTGTCAGAGGTTCGGTACTGAGGGAGTGCTGAACTGTCGGAGGGTCAGTACTGAGGGAGTGCTGTGCTGTCGGAGGGTCAGTACTGAGGGAGTGCTGAACAGTCGGAGGTTCAGTACTGATGGAGTGCTGAACAGTCAGAGGGTCATTAACGAGGGAGTGCTGCACTGTTGGAGGGTCAGTACTGAGGGAGTGCTGCATTGTCAGATGCTCAGTCATGAGGGAGTGCGGCACTGTCGGAGGGTCAGTACTGAGGGAGTGCTGCACTGTACGAGGGTTAGTACTGAGGGAGTGCTGAACTGTCGGAGGGTCAGTACTGAGGGAGTGCTGCACTGTAGAAGGGTCAGTACTGAGGGAGTGCTGCACTGTCAGAGGGTCAGTACTGAGGGATTGCGGCACTGTCAGACGATCAGTACTGAGGGAGTGCTGCAGTGTCGAAGGGTCAGTACTGAGGGATTGCTGCACTGTCAGAGGGTCAGTACTGAGGGAGTGCTGCACTGTCAGAGGGTCAGTACTGTGGGAGCATTGAACTGTCGGAGGGTCAGTACTGAGTGTGTGCTGCACTGTCAGAGGGTCAGTACTGAGGGAGCATTGCACTGTCGGAGGGTCAGTACTGAGTGTGTGCTGCACTGTCAGGCGGTCAGTACTGAGGGAGTGCTGCTCTTTCAGAGGGTCATTACTGAGGGAGTGCTGCACTGTAGGAGGGTCAGTACTGAGGGAGTGCTGCACTGTCAGAGGGTCAGTACTGAGGGATTGCGGCACTGTCAGACGATCTGTACTGAGGGAGTGCTGCACTGTCGAAGGGTCAGTACTGAGGGATTGCTGCACTGTCAGAGGGTCAGTACTGAGGGAGCATTGCACTGTCGGAGGGTCAGTACTGAGTGTGTGCTGCACTGTCAGAGGGTCAGTACTGAGGGAGTGCTGCTCTTTCAGAGGGTCAGTGCTGAGGGAGTGCGACACTGTCAGAGGGTGAGTACTGAGGGAGCACCGCACTTTCAGAGGGTCAGTACTGAGGGAGTGCTGTAGAGGCCTGCTACCTGATGGGACCTGACGACATGTGTCGGGTTCGCGTCAGGTCGGGCCCATCTTCCCGGTCTGGTTTCTGGGTCGGGTCGGGTCGGGTCGAGTCCAGGTTCAGTCGAGTCAGGTCGAGTCCAGGTTGAGCCGGGTCAGGTCGGGTCCTGGTTCAGTCGAGTCGGGTCGAGTCCAGGTTCAGTCGAGTTGGGTCGACTCCAGGTTCAGTCGAGTCGGGTCGAGTCCAGGTTGAGCTGGGTCGGGTCGAGTCCTGGTTCAGTCGATTCGGGTCGAGTCCAGGTTCAGTCGAGTCGGGTCGAGTCCAGGTTCAGTCGAGTCAGGTCGAGTCCAGGTTCAGTCGAGTCGGGTCGAGTCCAGGTTGAGTCGAGTCGGGTTGAGTCCAGGTTCAGTCGAGTCGGGTCGAATCCAGGTTCAGTTGAGTCGGGTCGAGTCCAGGTTGAGTCGAGTCGGGTCGAGTCCAGGTTCAGTCGAGTCGGGTGGAGTCCAGGTTCAGTCGAGTCGGGTCGAGTCCAGGCTCAGTCGAGTCGGGTGGAGTCCAGGTTCAGTCGAGTCGGGTCGAGTCCAGGTTGAGTCGAGTCGGGTCGAGTCCAGGTTGAGTCGAGTCGGGTCGAGTCCAGGTTGAGTCGAGTCGGGTCGAGTCCCGGTTGAGTCGAGTCGGGTCGACTCCAGGTTGAGTCGAGTCGGGTCGAGTCCAGGTTCAGTCGAGTCGGGTCGAGTCCAGGTTCAGTCGAGTCGGGTCGAGTCCAGGTTGAGCCGAGTCGGGTCGAGTCCAGGTTCAGTCGAGTCGGGTCGAGTCCAGGTTGAGTCGAGTCGGGTCGAGTCCAGGTTCAGACGAGTTGGGTCGAGTCCAGGTTGAGCCGAGTCGGGTCGAGTCCAGGTTGAGCCGAGTCGGGTCGAGTCCAGGTTGAGCCGGGTCAGGTCGAGTCCAGGTTCAGTCGAGTCAGGTCGAGTCCAGGTTCAGTCGAGTCGGGTCGAGTCCAGGTTCAGTCGAGTCGGGTCGAGTCCATGTTCAGTCGAGTCGGGTCCAGTCCAGGTTGAGCCGGGTCAGGTCGAGTCCAGGTTGAGTCGAGTCTGGTCGAGTCCAGGTTGAGTCGAGTCGGGTCGAGTCCCGGTTCAGTCGAGTCGGGCCGAGTCCAGGTTCAGTCGAGTCGGGTCGAGTCCAGGTTCAGTCGAGTCGGGTCGAGTCCAGGTTGAGCCGAGTCCTGTTGAGTCCAGGTTGAGTCAGGTTGAGTCGAGTCGGGTCGAATCCAGGTTCAGTCGAGTCGGGTCGAGTCCAGGTTCAGTCGAGTCGGGCCGAGTCCAGGTTCAGTCGAGTCGGGTCGAGTCCAGGTTCAGTCGAGTCGGGTCGAGTCCAGGTTCAGTCGAGTCGGGTCGAGTCCAGGTTCAGTCAAGTCGGGTCGAGTCCAGGTTCAGTCGAGTCGGGTCGAGTCCAGGTTGAGCCGGGTCAGGTCGAGTCCAGGTTCAGTCGAGTCAGGTCGAGTCCAGGTTCAGTCGAGTCGTGTCGAGTCCAGGTTCAGTCGAGTCGGGTCGAGTCCAGGTTCAGTCGAGTCGGGTCGAGTCCAGGTTGAGTCGAGTCGGGTCGAGTCCAGGTTGAGCCGAGTCAGGTTGAGTCCAGGTTGAGTCAGGTTGAGTCGAGTCGGATCGAATCCAGGTTCAGTCGAGTCGGGTCGAGTCCAGGTTGAGTCGAGTCGGGTCGAGTCCAGGTTCAGTCGAGTCGGGTCGAGTCCAGGTTCAGTCGAGTCGGGTCGAGTCCAGGTTCAGTCGAGTCGGGTCGAGTCCAGGTTGAGTCGAGTCGGGTCGAGTCCAGGTTGAGCCGAGTCAGGTTGAGTCCAGGTTGAGTCAGGTTGAGTTGAGTCGGGTCGAATCCAGGTTCAGTCGAGTCGGGTCGAGTCCAGGTTGAGTCGAGTCGGGTCGAGTCCAGGTTCAGTCGAGTCGGGTCGAGTCCAGGTTCAGTCGAGTCGGGTCGAGTCCAGGTTCAGTCGAGTCGGGTCGTGTCCAGGTTCAGTCGAGTCGGGTCGAGTCCAGGTTCAGTCGAGTCGGG
The DNA here is from genome assembly GCF_036365525.1 of Heterodontus francisci. Classification (NCBI taxonomy): domain Eukaryota; kingdom Metazoa; phylum Chordata; class Chondrichthyes; order Heterodontiformes; family Heterodontidae; genus Heterodontus; species Heterodontus francisci. The sequence continues at coordinate 7,323 of NW_027141797.1, forward strand.
TCGAGTCCAGGTTCAGTCGAGTCGGGTCGTGTCCAGGTTCAGTCGAGTCGGGTCGAGTCCAGGTTCAGTCGAGTCGGGTCGAGTCCAGGTTGAGCAGAGTCAGGTTGGGTCGAGGTTGAGTCAGGTTGAGTCGAGGTTGAGTCGGGTTGGGTCAAGTCCAGGTTGAGCCGAGTCAGGTTGAGTCGAAGTTGAGTCGGGTCGGGTCAGGTGGGGCCGGACACACACGGTAAGTGCTCTGCTGGTCAGTATTAAAAATAAAATAACTTACCTGAGACGGGAGTTCGGAACGAAACTAAGTCTGCGCAGTGAGCGAGTGACGTCACTATGACGTCATCACGCATGCGCTGCAGGTTCTTGCAGCTTCGGTGTCAGGAAGGTCAGTGAAGGGATGGTTGGGTCGGGCTCGGGTCGGGGCAAGTCGGGGCAGGTTCGGGTCGGGTTAGGCTCAGGGCAAAATCGGACGGACTCAGGCCGGGTGGGGCTTGGGTCCACTGCTGTTCGGTTGGGTTCGGGTCGGGTTCTTCTTCCCGACCTATAGCAGGCCTCTAGAGCGCTGCACTGTCAGAGGGTCATAAGGACATATGAAATAGGAGCAGGAATAGGCCATTCAGCCCCTCAAGCCTGCCCCGCCATTCAATAAGATCATGGCTAATTTGTCCCAGGCCTCAACTCCTCTTTCGGCCTGCCACGCAGATTCCCCGAAATTTCAAAAATCTATCTACCTCCTCCTTAAATACATGTAGTAACCTAGCCACTACAACTCTCTGATGTAGAGAATTCCAGACATTCTCCACCCTCTGAGAGAAGAAATTCCTTTGCATCTCAGTTTTAAATGTGTCCCCTTATTCTGTAATTATGCCCCCTAGTTTGAGATTCTTCCACTAGTGGAAACATATTCTCAACATCTACCCTGTCAAGCCCCCTCAGAATCTTATATGTTCCAATAAGATCACTCCTCATTCTTCTAAACTCCAATGAATAAAGGCCTAAGCTGTTTAGCCGTTCTTGATCAGACAACCCCTTCATCCCAGGAATCAGCCTCGTGAAACTTTTCTGAACTGTGTCCAATGCTAGTATATCCTTCTTTAAATACGGGGATAAAAACTGTACACAGGTACTCCAGGTGTGGTCTCACTAACACCCTGTACAGTTGTAACAAGACTTCCCTAACCCCCTAGCAATAAAGGCCAAAATTCCATTTGCCTTCCTAATTACTTGCTGCACCTGCATGCTAACATTTTGTGTTTCATGTACAATAACACCCAGATCCCTCTGTACTGCAGTATTTTGTAGTCTTTCTCCATCTAAATAATAATCTGCCATTTTATTCTTCCTACCAAAGTGGATGACCTCACACTTAACCACATTGAACACTATCTGCCAAGTTTTTGCCCACTCACCTAACCTATCTATATCCCTTTGCAGATTCTTTGTGTCCTCATCACAACATGCCTTCCCACCTATTTTCGTATCGTCAGCACATTTGGATTCACTACACTCTGTCCCTTCTTCCAAGTCATTGATATCGATAGTAAATAGTTGAGGCCCTAGGACTGATCCTTGTGGCACCTCACTAGTTACGGCTTTCCAACCTGAAAAAGACCCATTAATCCCGACCCTCTGCCTTCTGTGGGTTAGCCAGTCCTCAATCCATGCCAACACATTACCCCCAATACCGTGAGCTCTTATTTTGTGCAATAACCTTTTATGTGGCATCTTATCAAAAGCCTTATGAAAATCCAAATACATTACATCTATCAGTTCCCCTTTATCCCCTCTGCTTGTTATATCCTCAAAGAACTTTGTCAAACAAAGTTTTTCCTTTTCATAAAACCATGTTGACTCTGTTTGATTGCATTATGTTTTTCTAAATGTCCTGCTATTTCTTCCTTAATAATGGACTCTAGCATTTTCCCAATGACTAATGTTAAGCTAACTGGTCTGTAGTTTCCTGCTTTCTAGCTCCCTCCTTTCTTGAGTAGGGGCGTCACATTAACGGTTTTCCAATCTGCTGGTACCCTCCCGGAATCCAGTGAGTTTTGGTATATTATGACCAAAGCCTCCACTATCTCTGCAGCCACTTCTTTTAAAACCTTTGGATGCAGGCCATCAGGTCCCGGTGACTTGTCTGCCTTTAGCCCATCAGTTTGTCCGCACTTTTTCCCTCGTGGTAGAGATTGTTACAGGTTCCTCCCTCCCATTTACACCTTGCTCATCTATTATTGTTGGGATATTTATAGTGTCCTCCATCATGAAAACCGAGGCAAAATATTAGTTTAAATTATCTGCCATTTCCCTGTTCCCTGTTATTAATTCCCCAGTCTCATTCTCTAAGGATCCCACACTTACTTTCACTACTCTCTTCATTTTTATATACCCGTAGAAGCTCTTACTGTTTGTTTTTATATTTCTTGCCCATTCACTCTCGTAATCAATTTTCTCCCTCTTTATTAGTTTTAGTCATCCGCTGCTGGTTCCTAAAACATTCCTAATCCTCTGACCTACCACTAGCTTTCACCCCTTTGTACACCTTTGTTTAGATTTGATATTTTCCTTAACTTCCTTTGTTATCCACAGGTGGTTCATCGTTCTCTTCGAGTCCTTCCTTCTGACCGGAATAAATGTTTGCCGAGTGTTATGAAATATCTGCTTAAAAGTCTGCCACTGCTCATCTACTGACTTCCCCTGTAGTCTATTTTCCCAGCCCGCTTTAGACAACTCTTTCTTCATACCTCTGTAATTGCCCTTGTTTAAGTTGAAGACACTGGTTTGGGACCCGAGTTGCTCACCCTCAAACTGAATTTGAAATTCTACCATGTTATGATCACTTCCCCCTAAAGGATCCTTAACTACGAGATCTCTTATTAATCCTACCTCATTAAACATTACCAAAACTAAAATAGCCTGTTCCTGGGTAGGTTCTGCAATGTATTGTTCTAAGAAACAATCCCTGATGCACTCTACAAATTCGTCTTCCATGCTACCCTTGCCAATTTGATTTGTCCAGTCTATATGCAGATTAAAATCATCCATGATAATTTCAGTGCCCTTCTTACACGCCTCCATTATTTCCTGATTAATATCTTGTCCTACAGAGAGGCAACTCCTCAGGGCCTATAGACCGCTCCCACCCGTGATTTCATTCCCTTGCTATTCCTTATTTCCACCCAAACTGATTCTACATCACGATCTATTACACTTATATCATTACTCACAACTGCACTGATCCCTTCCTTTAATAACAAACCTACCCCACCTCCTCTTCCTTTCTGCCTATTCTTCTGGAACGTCGAATATCCTTGAACATTGAGATTCCAGTCCTGGTCATCCTGCAACCACGTCTCAGTGACAGCTATCAAATCAGATTCATCTTTTTCTATCTGTGCTGTCAGCTCATCTATCTCATTACAAATAGTATGTGCATTCAGATAAAGAGCCTTAAGCTTTGACATTTTACCATTTTTACCAACTCTGGTTCTAATTTCTGCTGTACTCCTGTGCTTGTATTCTCTGTCCCTTCCTGTCACTCTCTGATTAATGTATGCTCCTTCACTATCCTGCACCTCTGCTCTCTCATTACTTTTCCACTTTTTAAACTTCCCTTCAATTGAACCCTCCATTCCCCCCCCCCCCCACCCCCCACCATTTAGTTTAAAGTCTTATCTACAACCCTAGTTATACGATTCGCTAGGACACTGGTCCCAGCATGGTTCAAGTGAAGCCCATCCCAATGGAACAGCTTTCTCTTTCCCCAGTACTGGTGCCAGTGTCCCATGAATCGGAACCCATTTCTCCAAAACCAATCTTGGAGCCGAATCTTATTTACCCTATGCCAATTATCACTTGGCTCAGTTAGTAATCTGGAGATTATTACCTTTGTGGTTCTGCTTTTTAATTTGGCCCCGAGCTGCTCATAGTCCTTCAGCAGAACCTTTTTCCTAGTCCTATCTATGTCGTTGGTACCGACGTGGAGGATGACAACTGGATCCTTCCCCTCCCACTCCAGGTTCCTCTCCAGCCCAGAAGAGATGTCCTTAACCTTGGCACCAGGGAGGCAACACAGCCTTCGGAACTCTCTATCTTTGCTGCAGAGAACAGTATCTATTTCCCTAACTATGCTATCCCATGTTACTACTATGTTTCTCTTTTCTCCCCCACTTGAATGGCGCTCTGAACCACGGTGCTGTGGTCAGTTCACTCATCCTCCCTGCAGTCTGTGTCCTCGTCCACACCGGGAGCACGAATCTCGTACAGATTGGATAAGGGCACTGACTGAGGCTCCTCCAAAGCTACATTCTGGATCCCCATACCTGCCTCACTCGCAGACACACCCTCCTGTCCCTGACCACGGACAAGATTTAAAGTGGTTAATCTAAGGGTTGTGAAAGTCTCCTGAAACACAGTGTCCAGGTAACTCTCCCACTCCCTGATGTGTCGCAGTGTCCGCAGCTCGGACTCCAGCTCATCAACTCAGTACTGAGGGAGTGCTGCACTGTCGGAGGGTCAGTACTGAGGGAGTGCTGCACTGTCGGAGAGTCAGTACTGAGGGAGTGCTGCACTGTCGGAGAGTCAGTACTGAGGGAGTGCTGCACTGTCGGAGAGTCAGTACTGAGGGAGTGCTGCACTGTCGGAGAGTCAGTACTGAGGGAGTGCTGCACTGTCGGATGGTCAGTACTGAGGGAGTGCTGCACTGTCGGAGGGTTAGTACTGAGGGAGTGCTGCACTGTCGGAGAGTCAGTACTGAAGGAGTGCTGCACTGTCGGATGGTCAGTACTGAGGGAGTGCTGCACTGTCAGAGGGTCAGTACTGACGGAGTGATGCACTGCCAAAGAGTCAGTACTGAGGGAGTGCTGACTGTCGGAGGGTCAGTACTGAGGGAGTGCTGCACTGTCGGAGGGTCAGTACTGAGGGAGTGCTGCACTGTCGGAGGGTCAGTACTGAGGGAGTGCTGCACTGGCGGAGGGTCAGTACTGAGGGAGTGCTGCATTGTCGGAGGGTCAGTACTGAGGGAATGTTGACTGTCGGAAGGTCAGTACTGAGGGAGTGCTGCACTGTCGGAGGGTCAGTACTGAGGGAGTGCTGCACTGTCGGAGGGTCAGTACTGAGGGAGTGCTGCACTGTCGGAGAGTCAGTACTGAGGGAGTGCTGCACTGTCGGAGGGTCAGTACTGAGGGAGTGTTGCACCGGCAGAGGGTCAGTACTGAGGGAATGCAGCACTGTCGGAGAGTCAGTATTGAGGGAGTGCTGTACCATCGGAGAATCAGTACGAAGGGAGTGCTGCACTGTCGGAGGGTCAAAGAACAAAGAACAGTACAGCACAGGAACACGCCATTCGGCCCTCCAAACCTGCGCCGATCTTCATGCCTGCCTAAACTGAAACCTTCTGCACTTCCGGGGTCCGTATCCCTCTATTCCCATCCGATTCATGTATTTGTCAAGATGCCTCTTAAACGTCGCTATCGGACCTGTTTCCACCACCTCCCCCGGCAGCAAGTTCCAGGCACTCACCACCCTCTGTGTAAAGAACTTGCCTCGCACATCCCCTCGAAACTTTGCCCCTCTCACCTTAAACCTATGTCCCCTAGTAACTGACTCTTTCACCCTGGGAAAAATCTTTTGACTGTCTACTCTGTCCATGCCGCTTATAACTTTGTAAACCTCTATCATGTCGCCCCTCCACCTCCGTCGTTCCAGTGAAAACAATCCGAGTTTATCCAACCTCTCCTCATAGCTAATGCCCTCCAGACCAGGCAACATCCTGGTAAACCTCCTCTGTACCCTCTCCAAAGCCTCCACTTCCTTCTGGTAGTGTGGCGACCAGAATTGCACGCAATATTCTAAGTGTGGCCTAACTAAAGTTCTGTACAGCTGGAACATGACTTGCCAATTTTTATACTCTGTGCCCCGACCGATGAAGGCAAGCATGCCGTATGCCTTCTTGACTACCTTTTCCACCTGCGTTGCCACTTTCAGTGACCTGTGGACCTGTACGCCCAGATCTCTCTGCCTGTCAATACTCCTAAGCGTTCTGCCATTTACTGTATACTTCCCACCTGCATTAGATCTTCCAAAATGCATTACCTCACATTTGTCCAGATTAAACTCCATCTGCCATTTCTCCACCCAAGTCTCCAACCGATCTATATCCTGCTGTATCCTCTGACAATCCTCATCATTATCCGCAACTCCTCCAACCTTTGTGTCGTCCGCAAACTTACGAATCAGATCAGCTACATTTTCCTCCAAATCATTCATATATACTACAAAGAGCAAAGGTCCCAGCACTGATCCCTGCGGAACACCACTAGTCACAGCCCTCCATTCAGAAAAGCAGCCTTCCACTGCTACCCTCTGTCTTCTGTGACAGAGCCAGTTCTGTATCCATCTTGCCAGCTCACATCTGATCCCGTGTGACTTCACCTTTTGTACCAGTCTGCCATGAGGGACCTTGTCAAAGGCTTTACTGAAGTCCATGTAGACAACATTCACTGCCCTTCTTCATCAATCATCTTCGTTACTTCTTCAGAAAACTCAATCAAATTAGTGAGACACGACCTCCCCTTCACAAAACCATGCTGTCTCTCGCTAATAAGTTTGTTTGTTTCCAAATGGGAGTAAATCCTGTCCCGAAGAATCCTCTCTAATAATTTCCCTACCACTGACGTAAGGCTCACCGGCCTATAATTTCCTGCATTATCCTTGCTACCCTTCTTAAACAAAGGAACAACATTGGCTATTCTCCAGTCCTCTGGGACCTCACCTGTAACCAATGCGAATGCAAAGCTTTCTGTCAAGGCCCCTTGCCTCCTTCAGTATTCTGGGGTAGATCCCATCAGTCCCTGGGGACTTATCTACCTTAATACTTTGCAAGACACCCAACACCTCCTCCTTTTTGATAATGAGATGACTGAGACTATCTACACGCCCTTCCCTAGGCTCATCATCCACCAAGTTCTTCTCTTTGGTGAATACTGATGCAAAGTACTCATTTCGTACCTCACCCATTTCCTCTGGCTCCACACATAGATTCCCTTCTCTGTCCTTGAGTGGGCCAACACTTTCCCTTGTTACTCTCTTGCTCTTTATATACGTATAAAAAGCCTTGGTATTCTCCTTAATCCTGTTTGCCAATGACTTTTCATGACCCCTTTTAGCCCTCCTGACTCCTTGCTTAAGTTCCTTCCTACTGTCTTTATATTCCTCAAGTGCTTCATCTGTTCCTAGCCTTCCAGTCCTTACGAATGCTTCCTTTTTCTTTTTGACAAGTCTCACAATATCCCGCGTTATCTAAGATTATCGAAACTTGCCAAACTTATCCTTCTTCCTCACAGGAACATGCTGGTCCTGGATTCTAATCAACTGACGTTTGAAAGACTCCCACATGTCATGGGCGGCACAGTGGCGCAGTGGTTAGCACCGCAGCTTCACAGCTCCAAGGACCCTGGTTCGATTCCGGGTACTGCCTGTGTGGAGTTTGCAAGTTCTCCCTGTGTCTGCGTGGGTTTTCTCCGGGTGCTCCGGTTTCCTCCCACAAGCCAAAAGACTTGCAGGTTGATAGGTAAATTGGCCATTATAAATTGTCACTAGTATAGGTAGGTGGTAGGGAAATATAGGGACAGGTGGGGATGTTTGGTAGGAATATGGGATTAGTGTAGGATTAGTATAAATGGGTGGTTGATGTTCGGCACAGACTCGGTGAGCCGAAGGGCCTGTTTCAGTGCTGTATCTCTAATCTAATCTAAGATGTTGATTTACCCTCAAACAGCCGCCCCCAATCTAAATTCTTCAGTTCCTGCCTAATATTGTAATTATTAGCCTTCCCCCAATTTAGCACCTTCACCCGAGGACTACTCTTATCCTTATCCACAAGTACCTTAAAACTTATGGAATTATGGTCACTGTTCCCGAAATGCTCCCCTACTGAGACTTTGACCACCTGGCCGGGCTCATTCCCCAATACCAGGTCCAGAATGGCCCCATTCCTAGTTGGACTATCTACGTATTGTTTCATGAAGCCCTCCTGGATGCTCCTTACAAATTCTGCCCCATCCAAGCTCCTCGCACTAACTGAGTCCCAGTCAAGATCGGGGAAGTTAAAATCACCCACCGTAACAACACTGTTACCTTTACATCTTTCCAAAATCTGTCTACATATCTGCTCCTCTACCTCCCGCTGGCTGTTGGGAGGCCTGTAGTAAACCCCCAACATCGTGACTGCACCCTTCCTATTCCTGAGCTCCACCAATATTGCCTCGCTGCATGACCCCTCTGAGGTGTCCTCCCGCAGTACAGCTGTGATATTCTCCTTAACCAGTAATGCAACTCCCCCACCCCTTTTACATCCCCCTCTGTCCCGCCTGAAGCTTCTAAATATTGGAACATTTAGCTGCCATTCCTGTCCTTCCCTCAACCAAGTCTCTGTAATAGCAACAACATCATATTTCCAAGTACTAATCCAAGCTCTAAGTTCATCTGCCTTACCTGTTATACTTCTCGCATTGAAACAAATGCACTTCAGACCACCAGTCCCGCTGAGCTCAGCAACATCTCCCTGCCTGCTCTTCGTCTTAGCCTTACTGGCCTTATTTACTAGTTCCCCCTCATTAATTTCACTTGCTGTCCTACTGCTCTGGTTCCCACCCACCTGCCACACTAGTTTAAACCCTCCCGAGTGACGCCAGCAAACCTTGCAGCCAGGATATTTGTGCCCCTCCAGTTTAGATGCAACCCGTCCTTCTTGTACAGGTCCCATCTGTCCCTGAAGAGAGCCCAATGGTCCAGATATCTGAAACTCTCCCCTCTACACCAGCTGTTCAGCCACGTGTTTAGCTGCACTATCTTCCTATATCTAGCCTCACTGGCACGTGGCACAGGGAGTAATCCCGAGATTACAACCCTAGAGGTCCTCTCTTTTAATTTACCACGCAGCCACAGGGAGAACTTGCAAACTCCACACAGGCAGTACCCAGAATTGAACCCGGGTCGCTGGAGCTGTGAGGCTGCAGTGCTAACCACTGCGCCACTGTGCCGCCCTAACTCCCTAAACTCCCCCTGCAGGACCTCGTCACTCTTCCTGCCTACATCGTTGGCACCAATGTGTACCACACCTCTCGCTGTTCACCCTCCAACTTCAGAATGCCCCCTGTCCGTTCAGAGACATCCTTGACCCTGGCACCAGGGAGGTAACATACCATCCTGGAGTCTCTTTCACATCCACAGAAGCGCCTATCTGTGCCCCTGACAACAGAGTCCCCTATAACTATTGCTCTTCTGCGCTTTGTCCCTCCCTGCTGAACAACAGTGCCAGCCGTGGTGCCACTGCTCTGGCTGCTGCTATTTTCCCCTGATAGGCCATCGCCCCCCAACAGTATCCAAAACGGTATACTTGTTAGAGAGGTGGATAGCCACAGGGGATTCCTGCACTGACTGCCTGCCCCTTCTAGCGGTCACCTATCTATCTGCCTGCACCTTGGGTGTAACCACTTCTCTAAAACTCCTGTCTATGACACTTTCTGCCACTTGCATGCTCCTAAGTGCATCCAGTTGCCGCTCCAACCGATCCATGCGGTCTGTGAGGAGCTGCAACTGGGTACACTTCCTGCAGATGTAATCGTCCGGAACGCTGGAAGCATCATGGACTTCCCATATCTCACAGGTGAAGCACTTCACCCCTCTAACTGTCATTTCTAGCACCAATTAATAAATTAATTTAAAATAAATAATTATTGAATCCTTACTAAATTGTTATAATTAACTATATGGTCCCTCGTGCTAGATTCCTACTGTAAATATTAAATGCTAACTAAATACAGTAATCTCCTCCCTCTGGTTTAGAATTAGAATTAGAACATTACAGCGCAGTACAGGCCCTTCGGCCCTCGATGTTGCGCCGACCTGTGAAACCATCTGACCTACACTATTCCATTTTCATCCATGTGTCTATCCAATGTCCACTTAAATGCCCTTAAAGTTGGCGAATCTACTACTGCTGCAGGCAGGGCGTTCCACGCCCTTACTACTCTCTGAGTAAAGAAACTACCTCTCACATCTGTCCTATATCTATCACCCCTCAACTTGAAGCTATGTCCACTCGTGTTTGCCATCACCATCCGAGGAAAAAGACGCTCACTATCCACCCTATCTAACCCTCTGATTATCTTATTTGTCTCTATTAAGTCACCTCTCCTCCTCCTTCTCTCCAACGAAAACAACCTCAAGTCCCTCAGCCTTTCCTCGTAAGACCTTCCCTCCATACCAGGCAACATCCTAGTAAATCTCCTCTGCACCCTTTCCATAGCTTCCACATCCTTCCTATAATGCGGTGACCAGAACTGCACGCAATACTCCAGGTGCGGTCTCACCAGAGTTCTGTACAGCTGCAGCATGACCTCGTGGCTCCGAAACTCGACCCCCCTACTAATAAAAGCTAACACACCATATGCCTTCTTAACAGCCCTATTAACCTGGTTAGCAACCTTCAGGGATTTATGCACCTGGACACCAAGATCTCTCTGTTCATCTACACTACCAAGAATCTTCCCATTAGCCCAGTACTCTGCATTCCTGTTACTCCTTCCAAAGTGAATCACCTCACACTTTTCCGCATTAAACTCCATTTGCCATCTCTCAGCCCAGCTCTGCAGCCAATCTATGTCTCTCTGTACCCTACAACATCCTTCGGCACTATCCACAACTCCACCGACCTTAGTGTTATCTGCAAATTTACTAACCCACCCTTCTACACCCTCTTCCAGGTCATTTATAAAAATGACAAACAGCAGTGGCCCCAAAACAGATCCTTGCGGTACACCACTAGTAACTAAACTCCAGGATGAACATTTGCCATCAACCACCACCCTCTGTCTTCTTTCAGCTAGCCAATTTCTGATCCAAAGTTTAGTTACTCTACTTATTAATTAGTTAATTAGGGTTTTAATCAATTTCTATCAATGATTTATTTTCAAATTCAGCAAAAATTCCCTACCAGCCAATCAGGTCACAGCTTTCCTGTGACGTCACTTTCAGTTTTATTACCAGAGGTAATTTTTTTATACTTTGGGTCTGGAACTCCGCCCTCTGAGTCTTCTCCCTGGATGCAGGCCACAAAACCCCGAGGTAAGTATTTCATACTTGCCGGTCCGGAACTCCGCCCTCCGAGTCTTCTCCCAGTCAGCTGTGCTCTTTGGAAGCTCTTGGCTGCCCTCACTCTGAGGACAGGTAGGAAATGAAAGGAGCTCCTCACTCCCTCCTCACCGAACTTCCTCAGTTACCAAACTTCCACTGTCGCACTCTAATGCAACCCAAGTCAGCACTCTAGTGCAAACAAAGTCAGCACTGTAAGATGGCTCACTTTTATACTGACTGACTCTACTGCTCCTCCTTCCACCATTTCCAACACAATTTCACTCTCCGCTTTGTCCCAGTGACCCATCTAAACGAGTCGTTTCCCAATCTTTCCCAATCCCCGAATACATCACCCTTAGTCCGATTCGTCTTTCGCAGCCACCACCACCATCCCACTGAGATGCTCCCCCGGCACTCCCGGCACTCTTGCCTTCCCTCTTTCACCCCTACCTTGCTGGCTGTAATATTTAATCTTGGGCAGGGCACTGATACTTCACCCAACTGGTATCTGGTGGAATTGGAATATTTGGTCGAATTTGACCCCAACCAACCTGGCCACTTTCCCTCATGGGAATATATGGTTTCCCCATCTGTTTCCCTTGTCTTTCCCCCTGTGTTACGATGGGTCTAGCCTCCACTATACACCTGTAGGTGAGAGACATCTCGGTGTCGCCCCTATCCGTCTGTCCGGCTCCCACCGAGATTGTTACCACACCCCATATCCCCCAAACACCGTCAATGCTACCAAACTGATAGTACTTGGAAAACAGCCTCCACCCAGAGCCTCAAAGGCCCAGGTTATAGAAGTCACGTGTTCCCTAACAACACCCAGACCCAGAAACGGGTTGGTGCTAATTCCAACAGGGAAGACTATCCAGGAGGATGACTTTAGGAGATGTGGTCATGATATTTCACTGAGGATCATCATAAAAGGGACAAGGTCGAAGGGTTTGGCACTGCAGTCAAGAAGGGGGGTCAGGAACAGTCAACCTGGCTCGTGGACCTATAAATTCTCACCGGAAGTTCCAAGCGCACACACAGAGCAAGAACAAAGAACAAAGAACAGAGAAAATTACAGCACAGGAACAGGCCCTTCGGCCCTCCAAGCCTACGCCGATCCAAATCCTCTATCTAAACCTGTCGCCTATTTTCCAAGGGTCTGTATCTCTTTACTTCCTGCCCATTCATGTATCTGTCTAGATACATCTTAAAAGACGCCATCGTGCCCGTGTCTACCACCTCCGCTGGCAAAGCGTTCCATGCACCCACCACCCTCTGCGCAAAGAAATTTCCACGCATATCCCCCCTAAACTTTTCCCCTCTCACTTTGAACTCGTGTCCCCTTGTAATTGAATCCCCCACTCTGGGAAAAAGCTTCTTGCTATCCACTCTGTCTATACCTCTCATGATTTTGTACACCTCAATCAGGTCCCCCCTCAACATCCGTCTTTCTAATGAAAATAATCCTAATCTACTCAACCTCTCTTCATAGCTAGTGCCCTCCATACCAGGCAACATCCTGGTGAATCTCCTCTGCACCCTCTCCAAAGCATCCACATCCTTTTGGTAATGTGGCGACCAGAACTGCACGCAGTATTCCAAATGTGGCCGAACCAAAGTCCTATACAACTGTAACATGACCTGCCAACTCTTGTACTCAATACCCCGTCCAATGAAGGAACGCATGCCGTATGCCTTCTTGACCACTCTATTGACCTGCGTTGCCACCTTCAGGGAACAATGGACCTGAACACCCAAATCTGTCTGTACATCAATTTTCCCCAGGACTTTTCCATTTACTGTATACTTCACTCTTGAATTGGATCTTCCAAAATGCATCACCTCGCATTTGCCCTGATTGAACTCCATCTGCCATTTCCCTGCCCAACTCTCCAGTCTATCTATATTCTGCTGTATTCTCTGACAGTCCCCTTCAGTATCTGCTACTCCACCAATCTTAGTGTCGTCTGCAAACTTGCTAATCAGACAACCTATACTTTCCTCCAAATCATTTATGTATATCACAAACAACAATGGTCCCAGCACGGATCCCTGTGGAACACCACTGGTCACATGTCTCCATTTTGAGAAACTCCCTTCCACTGCTACTCTCTGTCACCTGTTGCCCAGCCAGTTCTTTATCCATCTAGCTAGTACACCTTGGACCCCATGCGCCTTCACTTTCTCCATCAGCCTACCATGGGGAACCTTATCAAACGCCTTACTGAAGTCCATGTATATGACATCTACAGCCCTTCCCTCATCAATCAACTTTGTCGCTTCCTCAAAGAATTCTATTAAGTTGGTAAGACATGACCTTCCCTGCACAAAACCATGTTGCCTATCACTGATATGCCCATTTTCTTCCAGATAGGAATAGATCCTATCCCTCAGTATCTTCTCCAGCAGCTTCCCTACCATTGACGTCAGGCTCACCGGTCTATAATTACCTGGATTTTCCCTGCTAGCCTTCTTAAACAAGGGGACAACATTAGCAATTCTCCAGTCCTCCGGGACCTCACCCGTGTTTAAGGATGTTGCAAAGATATCTGTTAAGGCACCAACTATTTCCTCTCTCGCTTCCCACAGGAACCTGGGATAGATTCCATCCGGACCTGGGGACTTGTCCACCTTAATGCCTTTTCGAATACCCAACACTTCCTCCCTCCTTATGCCGACTTGACCTAGAGTAATCAAACATCTGTCCCTAACCTCAACATCCGTCATGTCCCTCTCCTCGGTGAATACCGATGCAAAGTACTCGTTTAGAATCTCACCCATTTTCTCTGACTCCACGCATGACTTTCCTCCTTTGTCCTTGAGTGGGCCAATCCTTTCTCTAGTTACCCTCTTGCTCCTTATATATGAATAAAAGACTTTGGGATTTTCCTTAACCCTGTTTGCTAAAGATATTTCATGACCCCTTTTAGCCCTCTTTATTCCTCGTTTCAGATTGTGCCTGCAATCCCGATATTCTTTCAAAGCTTCGTCTTTCTTCAGCCGCCTGGACCTTATGTATACTTCCTTTTTCCTCTTAGCTAGTCTCACAATTTCACCTGTCATCCATGGTTCCCTAATCTTGCCATTTCTACCATCATTTTCACAGGAACATGTCTCTCCTGCACGCTAATCAACCTCTCTTTAAAAGCCTCCCACATATCACATGTGGATTTACCTTCAAACAGCTGCTCCCAATCTACATTCCCCAGCTCCTGCCGAATATTGGTATAGTTGGCCTTCCCCCAATTTAGCACTCTTCCTTTAGGACCACTCTCGTCTTTGTCCATGAGTATTCTAAAACTTACGGAATTGTGATCACTATTCCCAAAGTAGTCCCCTACTGAAACTTCAACCACCTGGCCGGGCTCATTCCCCAACACCCTGTTGCTCCTACAGCTTTCCATAATCTGTTTACATATTTGTACCTCTATCTCACGTTGGGAGGCCTGTCGTACAGCCCCAACATTGTTACCGCACCCTTCCTATTTCTGAGTTCTGCCCATGTTGCCTCACTGCTCGAGTCCTCCATAGTGCCCTCCTTCAGCACAGCTGTGATATCCTCTTTGACCAGAAATGCAACTCCTCCACCCCTTTTACCTCCCTCTCTATCCCGCCTGAAGCATCGGTATCCTGGGATATTTAGTTACCAATCATGCCCTTCCCTTAACCAAGTCTCAGTAATAGCAATAACATGATACTCCCAGGTACTAATCCAAGCCCTAAGTTCATCTGCCTTACCTACTACACTCCTTGCATCAAAACAAATGCACCTCAGACCACCAGTCCCTTTGCTTTCATCATCTGCTCCCTGCCTACTCTTCCCCTTAGTCATGCTGACTTCATTATCTAGTTCCTTACAGGCTTTAGTTACTACATCCTTACTCTCTACTGACCTCATTTGGTTCCCATCCCCCTGCCACATTAGTTTAAACCCTCCCCAACAGCGTTAGCAAAAGCACCCCCAAGGACATTGGTTCCAGTCCGGCCCAGGTGTAGACCGTCCAATTTGTAATAGTCCCACCTCCCCCAGAACCGGTCCCAAAGTCCCAAAAATCTGAACCCCTCCCTCCTGCACCATCTCTCAAGCCACGCATTCATCCTGACTATTCTTTCATTTCTACTCTGACTGTCACGTGGCACTGGTAGCAATCCTGAGATTACTCCCTCTGAGGTCCTACTTTTTAACTTGGCTCCTAACTCCCTAAACTCTGCTTGTCGGACCTCATCCCGTTTTTTACCTATATCATTGGTGCCTATGTGCACAACGACAACTGGCTGTTCACCCTTCCCCTTCAGAATGTTCTGCAGCCAATCTGAGACATCCCTGACCCGTGCTCCTGGGAGGCAACATACCATTCGGGAGTCTCGTTTTCGACCACAGAACCGCCTATCTACTCCCCTTACAATCGAATCCCCTATGACTATAGCCCTTCCACTCTTTTTCCCGCCCTTCTGAACAGCAGAGCCAGCCACGGTGCCATGAACCTGGCTACTGCTGCCTTCCCCTGGTGAGCCATCTCCCTCAACAGTATCCAAAACGGTATACCTGTTGTGGAGGGAGATGACCGCAGGGGACACCTGCGCTGCCTTCCTGCTCTTTCTCTGCCTTTTGGTCACCCATTCCCTTTCTCCCTCAGCAATCCTAATCTGCGGTGTGACCAATTCGCTAAACGTGCTATCCACGACCTCCTCAGCATCGCGCATGCTCCAAAGTGAGTCCATCCGCAGCTCCAGAGCCGTCATGCGGTCTAACAAGAGCTGCAGTTGGACACACTTCCTGCACGTGAAGGAGTCAGGGACATCAGCCATGTCCCTGAGCTCCCACATTGAGCAGGAGGAGCATAACACGGGTCTGAGATCTCCTGCCATTTTTAATCTTAAGCTTAAACTTAGTTAAATGAAAAAGGAACGAAAAGTTTTTACCAATCACGATAAAACCAGAGAAATAGAAAAAGCCTTACCTTATAAACACCCCACCGAGTCCTTTTTTTTTGGTTAGAGGAGGAGGGCGGGTGGGAAACACTACAGGTGTAGTGTCTCGGGTTCAGAAACGGCCCAAATATATAGGGTTTTACTTACCCAGTAGCCCCCTGGTCTCCGCCGAAAACAAAAAGAAATTAAGTTTCCTTTAAACTGACCTTCCCAGCTGCTCACTCGCTCGCACTCTCTGCTCCCGAAAAAGCTGCTGCAATGAAAGGCAAGTTATTTTAAACGGCCCAAATATATAGGGTTTTACTTACCCAGCAGCCCCCTGGTCTCCGCCGAAAACAATTAATGGCCTCTCCCCGGTGTGAAATCACTGGTATGTCAGCAGATTGTTTTTACTTTTAAATCTCTTCTCACAATCAGAGCATTTAAAAAGTCTCTGATCAGTGTGAACAAGTTGGTGTTCAGTGAGGTGGGATTTGGAGGATTGTAAATTATCAGCCAAATCCAAGGGGTATTTGGGGCTGAGGGTTTTAAAACAACTTTAAGTGCAGCAACCAAATCTTGGGAGGGTTTGGGTTTTTAATTGAGTGAATTTGAGGCAGAAACATGGGGTTTTGCCTGTGGTTTTTCGAAAAGGCTTATTTCATAAGTCGTGGTAACTTGTGTTTGGTTGAGAGCCGAGGAGAAATCGTGGAGGGATTTAAATTGGGACTAACCAATCAAGGTGTCGTGTGGTGTCCTTTAAATTAGTTTACAGATCTTTGTAACAGGTGCTAGGAGGGTTTTTGTTTTTTGTAAATAAACAAGTTTGTGGTTCAGCCTAACCCTGTGTCTGTGCAATTCGTCCTTTATAAAATCCTAAAATCAAGAACCATCCGTAAGGCGGGAAACGGGAGCGGGAGCCTCTTACACAGAGTGAACCCGCTTGTATGTCTGGAGATTTGATGAAGTCTTAAATCCCTTCCCACATTCAAGGCAGTTACAGTCGTAGAGTTATACAGCACAGAAACAGGCCCTTCAGCCCATAGTGTCTGTGCCGGCCATCAAGCACCTAACTATTCTAATCCCATTTTCCAACACTTGGCCCATAGCCTTGAATGCTGTGGCATTTCAAGTGCTCATCTAAATACTTCGTAAATGTTGTGAAGGTTCCTGCCTCTACCACACCTTCAGGCAGTGAGTTCCAGATTCCAACCACCCTCTGAATGAACAAAGAACAGGCCATTCGGCCCTCCAAGCCTGCGCCGATCTTGATGGCTGCCGAAACTAACACCTTCTGCACTTCCGGGGCCCATATCCCTCTATTCCCTTCCTATTCATATATTTGTCAAGATGTCTTTTAAACGTCGCTATAGTACCTGCTTCCACCACCTCCCCTGGCAGCAAGTTCAAGGCACTCACCACCCTCTGTGTAAAAAACTTGCCTCGCACATCCCCTCTAAACTTTGCCCCTCGCACCTTAAACCTATGTCCCCTAGTAACTGACTCTTCCACCCTGGGAAAAAGCTTCTGACTATCCACTCTGTCCATGCCGCTCATAACTTTGTAAACCCCTATCATGTTGCCCCTCCACCTCCGTCGTTTCAGTGAAAACGATCAGAGTTTTTCCAACCTCTCCTCATAGCTAATGCCCTCCAGACCAGGCAACATCCTGGTAAACCTCCTCTGTACCCTCTCCAAAGCCTCCACATCCTTCTGGTAGTGTGGCGACCAGAATTGCCTGCAATATTCTAAGTGTAGCCTAACTAAGGTTCTGTACAGCTGCAACATGACTTGCCAATTTTTATACTCTATGCCCCCACCGATGAAGGCAAGCATGCCGTATGCCTTCTGGACTACCTTATCCACCTGCGTTGCCACTTTCAGTGACCTGTGGAAACATTTTTCTTCAAATCCCCTCTCAACCTCCTGCCCCTTAACTTAAATCCATGCCCCCTGGTTATTGACCATTCCACTAAGGGAAAAAGTTTCTTCCTATCTATCCCATCAATGCCCCTCATAATATTGTATACCTCAATCAGGTCCCCCCTCAGCCTTCTCTGCTCTAAGGAAAACAACCCTAGCCTATCAGTCTCTCTTCATAGCTGAAATGCTCCAGCGCAGGCAACATCCTGGTGAATCTCCTCTGCATTCTCTCCAGTGCAATCACATCCTTCCTATAGTGTGGTGAACAGAACTGTACACAGTACTCCAGCTGTGGCCTAACGAGCGTTTTATACAGCTCCATCATAACCTCCCTGCTCTTATATTCCATGCCTCGGCTAATAAAGGCAAGTATCCCATATGTCTTCCTAACCACCTTATCTACCTGTGCTACTGCCTTCAGTGATCTATGGACAAGTACACCAAGGTCTTTCTAACTCTCTGTACTTCCTAGGGTCCTACCATCCATTGTATATTCCCTTGCTTTGTTAGTCCTCCCAAAATGAATCACCTCACACTTCTCAGGATTAAATTCCATTTGCCACTGCTCCACCCATTTTACCAGCCCATCTATATCGTCCTGTAATCTAAGGCTTTCCTCCTCACTATTTACGACACCACCAATTTTCGTGTCAATCTGTGAACTTACTGATCATACCTCCTATATTCACGTCTAAATCATTAATGTACACTACAAACAGCAAGGGTCCCAGCACCGATCCCTGTGGTACACCACTGGTCACAGGCTTCCAATCGCAAAAAATAATCCTTGACTATCACCCTCTGCCTCCTGCCGCTAAGCCAATTTTGGATCCAATTTAACAAATTGCCCTGGATCCCATGGGCTCTTACCTTCTTAACCAGTCTCCCATGTGGAACCTTATCAAAAGCCTTACTGAAGTCCATGTAGACTACATCAACTGCTTTACCCTCACCGACACATCTAGTCACATTCTCGAAAAATTCAATCTAGTGAGTAAGACACGATCTCCCCCTGACAAATCCATGCTGGCCATCCCTGATTAATCCCTGCCGCTCCAAGTGGAGGTAAATCCTGTCCCTCAAAATTTTTGCCAATAGTTTCCCAACCACTGATGTTAGACTCACCGGCCTGTAATTACCTGGTTTATCCCTGCTACCCTTCTTGAATAATGGTACCACATTCGCTGTCCTCCAGTCCTTTGGCACCTCTCCTGTGGCCAGAGAGGATTTGAAAATTTGTGTCAAAGCCCCTGCTTTCTCCTCCCTTACCTCACATAACAGCCTGGGATACATCTCATCTGGGCCTGGGGATTTATTGACTTTTAAGCCAGCTAAAACAGCTAATACTTCCTCCCTTTCAATGCTAATATGTTCAAGTATATCACAATCCCCCTCCCTGATCTCTACACCTACATCATCCTTCTCCATAATGAACACAGATGAAAAGTAATCATTTAAAACCTCACCTGGCTCCACACACAGATTTCCACTTTGGTCCCTAATGAGCCCTACTCTTTCCCTGGTTATCCTCTTGCCCTTAATATATTTATAAAATGCCTTGGGATTTTCTTTTATTTTGCCCGCCAATGATTTTTCATGTCCCCTCTTCGCTGTCCTAATTACTTTTTTAAGTACCCCCTACACTTTCTATACTCCTCTGCTCTTTTCAACGCTCTGAATCTGCCATAAGCCTCTTTTTTTTCCTGATCCAATCCTCTATATCCCTTGACATCCAGGGTTCCCTGGACTTGTTGGTACTCTTCACCTTAACGGGTACATGTTGGCCCTGAACTCTCACTATTTCCTCTTTGGATGACTCCCACTGGTCTGATGTAGACTTTCATACAAGTAGCTGCTCACAGTCCACTTTGACCAGATCCTGTTTTATCTTATTGAAATCACCCATCCCCCAAGTCGGCACATTTATTTCCAGCCCTTCTTTGTCCTTTTCCATAACTACCTTAAATCTTGCAGAGTTATGGTCAGCATCCCCGAAATGCTCTCCCACTGACACTTCTACCACTTGTTCGGCATCATTCCCTCAGATTAGGTCCAGTACTGCCCCTTCTCTTGTAGGACTTTCTACATGGTGGCTCAAAAAGCTCTCCTGGATGTACTTTAAGAATTCCGCCCCCTTTAAGCCTTTTGGACTTAGACTATCCCAGTTGATATTGGGGAAGTTGAAATCCCCTACTGTTATTACCCTATTATTTTTACACCTCTCTGAGATTTGTCCACATAACTGCTCCTCTATCTCTCCCTGACTGTTTGGAGGTCTGCAGTACACTCCCAGCAAAGTGATTGCCCCCTTTTTGTTTTTAAGTTCTTCCCATATGGCCTCATTTGGTTAGCACCGCAGCCTCACAGCTCCAGGGACCCGGGTTCGATTCTGGGTACTGCCTGTGTGGAGTTTGCAAGTTCTCCCTGTGTCTGCGTGGGTTTCCTCCGGGTGCTCCTGTTTCCTCCCACATGCCAAAGACTTGCAGGTTGATAGGTAAATTGGCCATTATAAATTGCCCCTAGTATAGGTAGGTGGTAGTGAAATATAGGGACAGGTGGGGATGTGGTAGTAAGATGGAATTAGTGTAGGATTAGTATAAATGGGTGGTTGATGGTCGGCACAGACTCGGTGGGCCAAAGGGCCTGTTTCAGTGCTGTATCTCTAAACTAAACTAAACTAAACATATCTTCCCTCCTTACTGCAGTAATTGACTCCTTAATCAACAGTGCAATGCCACCTCCACTTTTACACCATCCCACTGTCAAAGAACAAAGAACAATATAGCACAGGAACAGGCCATTCGGCCCTCCAAGCCTGCGCCGATCTTGATGCCTGTCTAAACTAAAACCTTCTGCACTTCTGGGGACCGTATCCCTCTATTCCCATCCTATTCATGTATTTGCCAAGATGCCTCTTAAACGTCACTATCGTACCTGCTTCCACCACCTCCCCCGGCAGCAAGTTCCAGGCACTCACCACCCTCTGTGTAAAAAACTTGCCTCGAACATCCCCTCTCAACTTTGCCCCTCGCACCTTAAACCTATGTCCCCCAGTAACTGACTCTTCCACCCTGGGAAAAAGCTTCTGACTATCCACTCTGTCCATGCCGCTCATAACTTTGTAAACCTCTATCATGTCGCCCCTCCACCTCCGTCATTCCAGTGAAAACAATCCGAGATTATCCAACCTCTCCTCATAGCTAATGCCCTCCAGATCAGGCAACATCCTGGTAAACCTCCTCTGTACCCTCTCCAAAGCTTCCACGTCCTTCTGGTAGTGTGGCGACCAGAATTGCACGCAATATTCTAAGTGTGGCCTAATTAAGTTTCTGTACAGCTGCAGCAGGACTTGCCAATTTTTATATAATAAAAGCAAAATACTGCAGATGCTGGAAATCTGAAATAAAAACAAGAAATGCTGGAACCACTCAGCAGGTCTGGCAGCATCTGTGGAAAGAGAAGCAGAGTTAACGTTTCAGGTCAGTGACCCTTCTTCAGAACTGACAAATATTAAAAATGTCACAGGTAATAAGCAAGTGAGGTGGGAGTGGAGCAAGAGATAACAAAGTAGAAGGTGCAGATTAGACAAGGCCACATAGCTGACCAAAAGGTCATGGAGCAAAGGCAAACAATATGTTCATGCTTTGTTGAAAGACAAAGCATTAAGACAGAAAAGGTGTTAACGGACTGAATATTGAACAGCAGCAAGTGCAAAGATGAAAAAAAAACATTGGGTAAGCAAACTGAACAAACTAAGATGAAATGAAATAAATTCAAAAAAAGGTTGTAAAAACTGTAAAAAAAGAAAAAACAATTAAAAATGAAAGTAAAATGGGGGGCTGTCATGCTCTGAAATGACTGAACTCAATGTTCAGTCCGGCAGGCTGTAGCGTGCCTAATCGGTAGATGAGATGCTGTTCCTCGAGCTTGCGTTGATGTTCACTGGAACACTGCAGCAATCCCAGGATAGAGATGTGAGCATGAGAGCAGGGGGGAGTGTTGAAATGGCAAGCAACCGGAAGCTCAGGGTCCTGCTTGCAGACTAAGGTGGAGGTGTTTCGCAAAGCGGTCACCAAGTCTGCGCTTGGTCTCCCCAATGTAGAGGAGACCACATTGTGAGCAGCGAATACAGGATACACATTGAAAGAAGTACAAGTAAATCGCTGCTTCACCTGAAAGGAGTGTTTGGGGCCTGGGATAGTGAGGAGAGAGGAGGTAAATGGGCAGGTATTACACCTCCTGCGATTGCAGGGGAAGGTGCCATGGGACGGGGACGAGGTGGTGGGGGTAATGGAGGAGTGGACCAGGGTGTCGCGGAGGGAACAATCCCTTCGGAATGCTGACAGGGGAAGGGACAGGGGTTGCGTTTGGTAGTGGCATCACGCTGGAGGTGGCGGAAATGGCGGAGGATGATCCTTTGGATATGGAAGCTGATAAGGTGGAAAGTGAGGACAAGGGGAACCCTGTCACGGTTCTGGGAGGGAGAGGAGGGTTGAGGGCAGAGGTGCGGGAAATGGGCCAGACACGGTTGAGGGCCCTGTCAACAACAGTGGGGGGGAATCCTCGGTTGAGGAAAAAGGTCATACCAGAAGCACCGTCATGGAAGGTAGCATCATCAGAGCAGATAAGTCAAAGACGGAGAAACTGGGAGAATGGAATGGAGTCCTTACAGGAGGTAGGGTGTGAAGAAGTGTAGTCGAGGTAGCTGTGGGAGTCGGTGGGCTTATAATGGATATTAGTAGACAACCTATCCCCAGAGATGGAGACAGAGAAGTCGAGGAAGGGAAGGGAAGTGTCAGAGATGGACCATGTAAAGGTGAGGGAAGGGTGGAAATTGGAAGCAAAGTTGATAAAGTTTTCCAGTTCGGGGCGGGAGCAGGAAACGGCACCAACACAGTCATCAATGTACCGGAAAAAGAGTTGGGGGAGGGGGCCTGAGTACGACTGGAACAAAGAATGCTCGACATATCCCACTAAAAAACAGGCATAACTAGGACCCATGCGGGTACCCATAGCAACACATTTTACTTGAAGGAAGTGCCTGGAGTTGAAGGAGAAGTTGTTCAATGTGAGAACAAGTTCAGCCAGGCGGAGGAGGGTGGTGGTGGATGGGGACTGGTTGGGCCTCTGTTCCAGGAAGAAGCAGAGAGCCCTCAAACCATCCTGGTGGGGGATGGAGGTGTGGAGCGATTGGACGTCCACAGTGAAGAGGAGGCGGTTGGGACCAGGAAACTGGAAATTGTCAAAATGACGTAGGGCATCAGAAGAGTCACAGATGTAGGTGGGAGGAGACTGGACCAGCGGAGAAAAGATAGAGTCTAGATAGGAAGAAATAAGTTCAGTGGGGCAGGAGCAGGCTGACACAATGGGTCTGCTGGTACAGTCCCGTTTGTGGATTTTGGGAAGGAGGCAGAAGCGGGCTATCCGGGGTTGCAGGTCTATGAGGTTGGAAGCTGTAGGGGGAAGATCTCCAGAGGAGATGAGGTCAGTGACAGTCCTTTGGATGGTGGCTTGATGTTCGGTGGTGGGGTCATGGTCCAGAGGGAGGTAGGAAGAAGTGTCCGTGAGTTGGCGTTGAGCTTCTGCAAGGTAGAGGTCAGTACGCCATACGACAACAGCACCACCCTTGTCTGCAGGTTTGATGACCATGTCGGGGTTAGACCTGAGAACGGAGTGCCTCAAGTTCAGAGGGGGACAGGTTAGAGTGAGTGAGGGGGGCAGAGAAATTGAAATGACCAATGTCTCGCCGACAGTTTTCAATGAAGAGATCAAGAGCGGGTAAGAGGCCAGGGGGAGGGGTCCAGGTAGATGTAGAATGCTGGAGGCGGGTGAATAGGTCTGCTAGTCGGGGGGAGGACTCCTGCTCAAAGAAGTGAGCCCGGAGGAGGAGGCGACGGAAGAAGAGCTCAACGTCATGCCGAGCACGAAATTCATTGAGGTGGGGGCGTAAGGGGATAAAACTGAGACCTTTGCTGAGTCCAGAACATTCAGCATCAGAGAGGGGGAGGTCAGAGGGTATAGTGAATACACCGCAAGGGGTCAGATCAGAAGGGGTGGTGTCAGAGGGAAGTGAAGCGGAAGGAGGATCTGGAGGAGCATTCGTCCCCATCAGCTGCTGGAGCTTGCATTTCTTGACATCTGAAAGGAAGAAAAAAAGTTTTTTGTTAATGCGTCGGATGAGACGAAGGATGAAATGAAACTGCAGAGTAGAACAGCTTTGAGATAAGGTGAGACGGTGCTGCTGGAGAGAGAGGTGGAAAGTGAGGACAAGGGGAACCCTGTCACGGTTCTGGGAGGGAGGGGAAGTGT
>NW_027141798.1:0-37540 GCF_036365525.1 Heterodontus francisci
TTAATCATTCCACACACACACACTCTCACCCTCTAATCAATCCACACACACACACTCTCTCCCTCTAATCAATCCACACACACACACTCTCACCCTCTAATCATTCCACACACACACACACTCACCCTCTAATCAATCCACACACACACACTCCTCACCCTCTAATCAATCCACACACACACACTCTCACCCTCTAATCAATCCACACACACAAACTCTCACCCTCTAATCAATCCACACACACACACTCTCACCCTCTAATCAATCCACACACACACACTCTCACCTCTAATCAATCCACACACACACACTCTCACCCTCTAATCAATCCACACACACACACTCTCACCCTCTAATCAATCCACACACACACACGCACACTCACCCTCTGATCAATCCACACACACACACTCTCACCCTTTAATCAATACACACACACACACTCTCACCCTCTAATCAATAAACACACACACACTCTCACCTCTAATCAATCCACACACACGCACTCTCACCCTCTAATCAATCCACACACACACACTCTCACCCTCTAATCAATCCACACACACACACTCTCACCCTCTAATCAATCCACACACACACACTCTCACCCTCTAATCAATCCACACACAAACACTCTCACCCTCTAATCAATCCACACACACACACACTAACCTTCTAATCAATCCACACACACACACTCTCACCCTCTAATCAATCCACACACACACACTCATCACCCTCTATTCAATCCACACACACACTCTCACCTTCTAATCAATCCACACACACACACTCTCACCCTCTAATGAATCCACACACACACACACACACTCTCACCCTCTAATCAATCCACACACACACACTCTCACCCTCTAATCAATCCACACACACACTCTCACCCTCTAATCAATCCACACACACACACTCTCACCTTCTAATAAATCCACACACTCACACTCTCACCATCTAATCAATCCACACACATACACTCTCACCATCTAATCAATCCACACACGCACACTCTCACCCTCTAATCAATCCACACACACACACTCTCACCCTCTAATCAATCAACACACACACACTCTCACCCTCTAATCAATCCACACACAGACACTCACCCTCTAATCAATCCACACACACACACTCTCACCCTCTAATCAATCCACACACACGCACTCTCACCCTCTAATCAATCCACACACACACACACTCACCCTCTAATCAATCCACACACACACACTCTCACCCTCTAATCAATCCACACACACACACTCTCACCCTCTAATCAATCCACACACAAACACTCTCACCCTCTAATCAATCCACACACACACACACTAACCCTCTAATCAATCCACACACACACACTCTCACCCTCTAATCAATCCACACACAAACACTCTCACCCTCTAATCAATCCACACACACACACACTAACCTTCTAATCAATCCACACACACACACTCATCACCCTCTATTCAATCCACACACACACTCTCACCTTCTAATCAATCCACACACACACACTCTCACCCTCTAATGAATCCACACACACACACACACACTCTCACCCTCTAATCAATCCACACACACACACACTCTCACCCTCTAATCAATCCACACACACACTCTCACCCTCTAATCAATCCACACACACACACTCTCACCTCTAATCAATCCACACACTCACACTCTCACCATCTAATCAATCCACACACACACACTCTCACCATCTAATCAATCCACACACACACACTCTCACCCTCTAATCAATCCACACACACACACTCTCACCCTCTAATCAATCAACACACACACACTCTCACCCTCTAATCAATCCACACACAGACACTCACCCTCTAATCAATCCACACACACACACTCTCACCCTCTAATCAATCCACACACACACACACTCTCACCATCTAATCAATCCACACACACACACTCTCACCCTCTAATCAATCCACACACACACACTCTCACCCTCTAATCAATCCACACACACACACTCTCACCATCTAATCAATCCACACACACACACTCTCACCTCTAATCAATCCACACACACACACTCTCACCTCTAATCAATCCACAGACACACACTCTCACCTCTAATCAATCCACACACACACACTCTCACCTTCTAATCAATCCACACACACACACTCTCACCCTCTAATCAATCCACACACACACACTCTCACCCTCTAATCAATCCACACAAACACACTCTCACCCCCAAAATCAATCCACACACACACACTCTCACCTTCTAATCAATCCAAACACGCAACCCTCACCCTCTAATCAATCCACACACACACACACTCACCTCTAATCAATCCACACACACACACTCTCACCCTCTAATCAATCCACACACACACACTCTCACCCTCTAATCAATCCACACACACACACTCTCACCCTCTAATCAATCCACACACACACACTCTCACCCTCTAATCAATCCACACACACACACTCTCACCCTCTAATCAATCCACACACACACACTCTCACATCTAATCAATCCACACACACACACTCTAACCTTCTAATCAATCCACACACACACACTCTCACCCTCTAATCAATCCACACACACACACTCTCACCCTCTAATCAATCCACACACACACACTCTCACCCTCTAATCAATCCACACACACACACTCTCACCTCTAATCAATCCACACACACACACTCTCACCCTCTAATCAATCCACACACACACACACTCACCCTCTAATCAATCCACACACACACACTCTCACCTCTAATCAATCCACACACACACACTCTCACCCTCTAATCAATCCACACACACACACTCTCACCTTCTAATCAATCCACACACACACACTCTAACCTTCTAATCAATCCACACACACACACTCTCACCCTCTAATCAATCCACACAAACACACTCTCACCCTCTAATCAATCCACACACACACACTCTCACCCTCTAATCAATCCACACACACACACTCTCACCCTCTAATCAATCCACACACACACACTCTCACCTTCTAATCAATCCACACACACACTCGCACCCTCTAATCAATCCACACACACACTCTCACCTTCTAATCAATCCACACACACACACTCGCACCCCCAAAATCAATCCACACACACACACACTCACCTTCTAATCAATCCACAAACACACACTCTCACCTTCTAATCAATCCACACACACACATTCGCACCCCAAAATCAATCCACACACACACACACTCACCTCTAATCAATCCACAAACACACACTCCACCCTCTAATCAATCCACACACACACTCTCACCCTCTAATCAATCCACACACACACACTCTCACCCTCTAATCAATCCACACACACACACTCTCACCCCCTAATCAATCCACACACACACACTCTCACCTTCTAATCAATCCACACACACACACTCTCACCCTCTAATCAATCCACACACACACACTCTCACCTTCTAATCAATCCACACACACACACTCTCACCCTCTAATCAATCCACACACACACACTCTCACCCTCTAATCAATCACACACACACACTCTCACCCTCTAATCAATCCACACACACACACTCTCACCCTCTAATCAATCCACACACACACACTCTCACCCTCTAATCAATCCACACACACACACTTTCACCCTCTAATCAATCCACACACACACACACTCTCACCCACTAATCAATCCACACACACACACTCTCACCCTCTAATCAATCCACACACACTCTCACCCTCTAATCAATCAACACACACACTCTCACCCTCTAATCAATCCACACACACACTCTCACCCTCTAATCAATCCACACACACACACTCTCACCCTCTAATCAATCCACACACACACACTCTCACCCTCTAATCAATCCACACACACACACACTCTCACCCTCTAATCAATCCACACACACACACTCTCACCCTCTAATCAATCCACACACACACACTCTCACCCTCTAATCAATCCACACACACACACTCTCACCCTCTAATCAATCCACACACACACACACTCTCTCCCTCTAATCAATCCACACACACACACTCTCACCCTCTAATCAATCCACACACACACACTCTCACCCTCTAATCAATCCACACACACACACTCTCACCCTCTAATCAATCCACACACACACACTCTCACCCTCTAATCATTCCACACACACACACTCTCACCCTCTAATCAAACCACACACACACACTCTCTCCTTCTAATCAATCCACACACACAGACTCTCACCCTCTAATCAATCCACACACACACACTCACCCTCTAATCAATCCACACACACTCACTCACCCTCTAATCAATCGACACACACACACTCTCACCCCTAATCAATCCACACACACACACTCTCACCTTCTAATCAATCCACACACACACACTCTCACCCTCTAATCAATCCACACACACACACACTCTCACCCTCTAATCAATCCACACACACACACTCTCTCCCTCTAATCAATCCACACACACACACTCTCACCCTCTAATCATTCCACACACACACACTCTCACCCTCTAATCAATCCACACACACACACTCTCTCCCTCTAATCAATCCACACACACACACTCTCACCCTCTAATCATTCCACACACACACACCTCACCCTCTAATCAATCCACACACACACACTCTCACCCTCTAATCAATCCACACACACACACTCTCACCCTCTAATCAATCCACACAACACACACTCTCACCCTCTAATCAATCCACACACACAAACACTCACCCTCTAATCAATCCACACACACACACTCTCACCCTCTAATCAATCCACACACACACACTCTCACCTTCTAATCAATCCACACACACACACTCTCACCCTCTAATCAATCCACACACACACACTCTCACCCTCTAATCAATCCACACACACACACACACACTCACCCTCTAATCAATCCACACACACACACTCTCACCCTTTAATCAATACACACACACGCACTCTCACCCTCTAATCAATAAACACACACACACTCTCACCTTCTAATCAATCCACACACACGCACTCTCACCCTCTAATCAATCCACACACACACACTCTCACCCTCTAATCAATCCACACACACACACTCTCACCCTCTAATCATTCCACACACACACACTCTCACCCTCTAATCATTCCACACACACACACTCTCACCCTCTAATCTATCCACACACACACACACTCACCCTCTAATCAATCCACACACACTCACTCTCAGCCTCTAATCATTCCACACACACACTTTCACCCTCTAATCAATCCACACACACACACACTCACCCTCTAATCAATCCACACACACACACTCTCACCCTTTAATCAATCCACACACACACACTCTCACCCTCTAATCATTCCACACACACACACTCTCACCCTCCAATCAATCCACACACACACACACTCACCCTCTAATCAATCCACACACACACACTCTCACCCTCTAATCAATCCACACACAGACACTCTCACCCTCTAATCAATCCACACACACACACTCTCACCCTCTAATCAATCCACACACACACACACTCACCCTCTAATCAATCCACACACACTCTCTCACCCTCTAATCAATCGACACACACACACTCTCACCCCCTAATCAATCCACACACACACACTCTCACCTTCTAATCAATCCACACACACACACTCTCACCCTCTAATCAATCCACACACACACACTCTCACCCTCTAATCAATCCACACACACACACTCTCACCCTCTAATCAATCCACACACACACACTCTCACCCTCTAATCATTCCACACACACACACTCTCACCCTCCAATCAATCCACACACACACACACTCACCCTCTAATCAATCCACACACACACACTCTCACCCTCTAATCAATCCACACACAGACACTCTCACCCTCTAATCAATCCACACACACACACACTCTCACCCCCTAATCAATCCACACACACACACTCTCACCCTCTAATCAATCCACACACACACACACTCACCCTCTAATCAATCCACACACACTCTCTCACCCTCTAATCAATCGACACACACACACTCTCACCCCCTAATCAATCCACACACACACACTCTCACCTTCTAATCAATCCACACACACACACTCTCACCCTCTAATCAATCCACACACACACACACTCTCACCCTCTAATCAATCCACACACACACACTCTCTCCCTCTAATCAATCCACACACACACACTCTCACCCTCTAATCATTCCGCACACACACACTCTCACCCTCTAATCAATCCACACACACACACTCTCTCCCTCTAATCAATCCACACACACACACTCTCACCCTCTAATCATTCCACACACACACACACTCACCCTCTAATCAATCCACACACACACACTCTCACCCTCTAATCAATCCACACACACACACTCTCACCCTCTAATCAGTCCACACACACACACTCTCACCCTCTAATCAATCCACACACACAAACTCTCACCGTCTAATCAATCCACACACACACACTCTCACCCTCTAATCAATCCACACACACACACTCTCACCTTCTAATCAATCCACACACACACACTCTCACCCTCTAATCAATCCACACACACACACTCTCACCCTCTAATCAATCCACACACACACACACACACTCACCCTCTAATCAATCCACACACACACACTCTCACCCTTTAATCAATACACACACACACACTCTCACCCTCTAATCAATAAACACACACGCACTCTCACCTTCTAATCAATCCACACACACGCACTCTCACCCTCTAATCAATCCACACACACACACTCTCACCCTCTAATCAATCCACACACACACACTCTCACCCTCTAATCATTCCACACACACACACTCTCACCCTCTAATCATTCCACACACACACACTCTCACCCTCTAATCTATCCACACACACACGCACTCACCCTCTAATCAATCCACACACACTCACTCTCTGCCTCTAATCATTCCACACACACACTTTCACCCTCTAATCAATCCACACACACACACACTCACCCTCTAATCAATCCACACACACACACTCTCACCCTCTAATCAATCCACACACACACACTCTCACCCTCTAATCATTCCACACACACACACTCTCACCCTCCAATCAATCCACACACACACACACTCACCCTCTAATCAATCCACACACACACACTCTCACCCTCTAATCAATCCACACACAGACACTCTCACCCTCTAATCAATCCACACACATACACACTCTCACCCTCTAATCAATCCACACACACACACTCTCACCCTCTAATCAATCCACACACACACACACTCACCCTCTAATCAATCCACACACACACACACTCTCTCCCTCTAATCAATCCACACACACACACACTCACCCTCTAATCATTCCACACACACACAGACTCACCCTCTAATCAATCCACACACACACACTCTCACCCTCTAATCAATCCACACACACACACTCTCACCCTCTAATCAGTCCACACACACACACTCTCACCCTCTAATCAATCCACACACACAAACTCTCACCCTCTAATCAATCCACACACACACACTCTCACCCTCTAATCAATCCACACACACACTCTCACCTTCTAATCAATCCACACACACACACTCTCACCCTCTAATCAATCCACACACACACACTCTCACCCTCTAATCAATCCACACACACACACACACACTCTAATCATTCCACACACACACACTCTCACCCTCTAATCATTCCACACACACACACTCTCACCCTCTAATCTATCCACACACACACACACTCACCCTCTAATCAATCCACACACACTCACTCTCAGCCTCTAATCATTCCACACACACACTTTCACCCTCTAATCAATCCACACACACACACACTCACCCTCTAATCAATCCACACACACACACTCTCACCCTCTAATCAATCCACACACACACACTCTCACCCTCTAATCATTCCACACACACACACTCTCACCCTCCAATCAATCCACACACACACACACTCACCCTCTAATCAATCCACACACACACACTCTCACCCTCTAATCAATCCACACACAGACACTCTCACCCTCTAATCAATCCACACACACACACACTCTCACCCTCTAATCAATCCACACACACACACTCTCACCCTCTAATCAATCCACACACACACACACTCACCCTCTAATCAATCCACACACACTCTCTCACCCTCTAATCAATCGACACACACACACTCTCACCCCCTAATCAATCCACACACACACACTCTCACCTTCTAATCAATCCACACACACACACTCTCACCCTCTAATCAATCCACACACACACACACTCTCACCCTCTAATCAATCCACACACACACACTCTCTCCCTCTAATCAATCCACACACACACACTCTCACCCTCTAATCATTCCACACACACACACTCTCACCCTCTAATCAATCCACACACACACACTCTCTCCCTCTAATCAATCCACACACACACACTCTCACCCTCTAATCATTCCACACACACACACACTCACCCTCTAATCAATCCACACACACACACTCTCACCCTCTAATCAATCCACACACACACACTCTCACCCTCTAATCAGTCCACACACACACACTCTCACCCTCTAATCAATCCACACACACAAACTCTCACCCTCTAATCAATCCACACACACACACTCTCACCCTCTAATCAATCCACACACACACACTCTCACCTTCTAATCAATCCACACACACACACTCTCACCCTCTAATCAATCCACACACACACACTCTCACCCTCTAATCAATCCACACACACACACACACTCTCACCCTCTAATCAATCCACACACACACACTCTCACCCTCTAATCAATCCACACACACACACACACACTCTAATCATTCCACACACACACACTCTCACCCTCTAATCATTCCACACACACACACTCTCACCCTCTAATCTATCCACACACACACACACTCACCCTCTAATCAATCCACACACACTCACTCTCAGCCTCTAATCATTCCACACACACACTTTCACCCTCTAATCAATCCACACACACACACACTCACCCTCTAATCAATCCACACACACACACTCTCACCCTCTAATCAATCCACACACACACACTCTCACCCTCTAATCATTCCACACACACACACTCTCACCCTCAAATCAATCCACACACACACACACTCACCCTCTAATCAATCCACACACACACACTCTCACCCTCTAATCAATCCACACACAGACACTCTCACCCTCTAATCAATCCACACACACACACACTCTCACCCTCTAATCAATCCACACACACACACTCTCACCCTCTAATCAATCCACACACACACACACTCACCCTCTAATCAATCCACACACACTCTCTCACCCTCTAATCAATCGACACACACACACTCTCACCCCCTAATCAATCCACACACACACACTCTCACCTTCTAATCAATCCACACACACACACTCTCACCCTCTAATCAATCCACACACACACACACTCTCACCCTCTAATCAATCCACACACACACACTCTCTCCCTCTAATCAATCCACACACACACACTCTCACCCTCTAATCATTCCACACACACACACTCTCACCCTCTAATCAATCCACACACACACACTCTCTCCCTCTAATCAATCCACACACACACACTCTCACCCTCTAATCATTCCACACACACACACACTCACCCTCTAATCAATCCACACACACACACTCTCACCCTCTAATCAATCCACACACACACACTCTCACCCTCTAATCAGTCCACACACACACACTCTCACCCTCTAATCAATCCACACACACAAACTCTCACCCTCTAATCAATCCACACACACACACTCTCACCCTCTAATCAATCCACACACACACACTCTCACCTTCTAATCAATCCACACACACACACTCTCACCCTCTAATCAATCCACACACACACACTCTCACCCTCTAATCAATCCACACACACACACACACACTCACGCTCTAATCAATCCACACACACACACTCTCACCCTTTAATCAATACACACACACACACTCTCACCCTCTAATCAATAAACACACACGCACTCTCACCTTCTAATCAATCCACACACACGCACTCTCACCCTCTAATCAATCCACACACACACACTCTCAACCTCTAATCAATCCACACACACACACTCTCACCCTCTAATCATTCCACACACACACACTCTCACCCTCTAATCAATCCACACACACACACACTCACCCTCTAATCAATCCACACACACACACTCTCACCCTCTAATCATTCCACACACACACACTCTCACCCACCAATCAATCCACACACACACACACTCACCCTCTAATCAATCCACACACACACACTCTCACCCTCTAATCAATCCACACACAGACACTCTCACCCTCTAATCAATCCACACACACACACTCTCACCCTCTAATCAATCCACACACACACACACTCACCCTCTAATCAATCGACACACACACACTCTCACCCCC
This sequence comes from Heterodontus francisci, assembly GCF_036365525.1. Taxonomy (NCBI): domain Eukaryota; kingdom Metazoa; phylum Chordata; class Chondrichthyes; order Heterodontiformes; family Heterodontidae; genus Heterodontus; species Heterodontus francisci. The sequence continues at coordinate 10,560 of NW_027141798.1, forward strand.
TAATCAATCCACACACACACACTCTCACCTTCTAATCAATCCACACACACACAATCTCACACTCTAATCAAGCCACACACACACACTCTCACCCTCTAATCAATCCACACACACACACTCTCACCCTCTAATCAATCCACACACACACACTCTCACCCTCTAATCATTCCACACACACACACACTCTCACCCTCCAATCAATCCACACACACACACACTCACCCTCTAATCAATCCACACACACACACTCTCACCCTCTAATCAATCCACACACAGACACTCTCACCCTCTAATCAATCCACACACACACACACTCTCACCCCCTAATCAATCCACACACACACACTCTCACCCTCTAATCAATCCACACACACACACACTCACCCTCTAATCAATCCACACACACTCTCTCACCCTCTAATCAATCGACACACACACACTCTCACCCCCTAATCAATCGACACACACACACTCTCACCTTCTAATCAATCCACACACACACACTCTCACCCTCTAATCAATCCACACACACACACACTCTCACCCTCTAATCAATCCACACACACACACTCTCTCCCTCTAATCAATCCACACACACACACTCTCACCCTCTAATCATTCCACACACACACACTCTCACCCTCTAATCAATCCACACACACACACTCTCTCCCTCTAATCAATCCACACACACACACTCTCACCCTCTAATCATTCCACACACACACACACTCACCCTCTAATCAATCCACACACACACACTCTCACCCTCTAATCAATCCACACACACACACTCTCACCCTCTAATCAGTCCACACACACACACTCTCACCCTCTAATCAATCCACACACACAAACTCTCACCCTCTAATCAATCCACACACACACACTCTCACCCTCTAATCAATCCACACACACACACTCTCACCTTCTAATCAATCCACACACACACACTCTCACCCTCTAATCAATCCACACACACACACTCTCACCCTCTAATCAATCCACACACACACACACACACTCACCCTCTAATCAATCCACACACACACACTCTCACCCTTTAATCAATACACACACACACACTCTCACCCTCTAATCAATAAACACACACGCACTCTCACCTTCTAATCAATCCACACACACGCACTCTCACCCTCTAATCAATCCACACACACACACTCTCACCCTCTAATCAATCCACACACACACACTCTCACCCTCTAATCATTCCACACACACACACTCTCACCCTCTAATCATTCCACACACACACACTCTCACCCTCTAATCTATCCACACACACACGCACTCACCCTCTAATCAATCCACACACACTCACTCTCAGCCTCTAATCATTCCACACACACACTTTCACCCTCTAATCAATCCACACACACACACACTCACCCTCTAATCAATCCACACACACACACTCTCACCCTCTAATCAATCCACACACACACACTCTCACCCTCTAATCATTCCACACACACACACTCTCACCCTCCAATCAATCCACACACACACACACTCACCCTCTAATCAATCCACACACACACACTCTCACCCTCTAATCAATCCACACACAGACACTCTCACCCTCTAATCAATCCACACACATACACACTCTCACCCTCTAATCAATCCACACACACACACTCTCACCCTCTAATCAATCCACACACACACACACTCACCCTCTAATCAATCCACACACACACACACTCTCTCCCTCTAATCAATCCACACACACACACACTCACCCTCTAATCATTCCACACACACACACACTCACCCTCTAATCAATCCACACACACACACTCTCACCCTCTAATCAATCCACACACACACACTCTCACCCTCTAATCAGTCCACACACACACACTCTCACCCTCTAATCAATCCACACACACAAACTCTCACCCTCTAATCAATCCACACACACACACTCTCACCCTCTAATCAATCCACACACACACTCTCACCTTCTAATCAATCCACACACACACACTCTCACCCTCTAATCAATCCACACACACACACTCTCACCCTCTAATCAATCCACACACACACACACACACTCTAATCATTCCACACACACACACTCTCACCCTCTAATCATTCCACACACACACACTCTCAACCTCTAATCTATCCACACACACACACACTCACCCTCTAATCAATCCACACACACTCACTCTCAGCCTCTAATCATTCCACACACACACTTTCACCCTCTAATCAATCCACACACACACACACTCACCCTCTAATCAATCCACACACACACACTCTCACCCTCTAATCAATCCACACACACACACTCTCACCCTCTAATCATTCCACACACACACACTCTCACCCTCCAATCAATCCACACACACACACACTCACCCTCTAATCAATCCACACACACACACTCTCACCCTCTAATCAATCCACACACACACACTCTCACCCTCTAATCAATCCACACACACACACACTCTCACCCTCTAATCAATCCACACACACACACTCTCACCCTCTAATCAATCCACACACAGACACTCTCACCCTCTAATCAATCCACACACACACACACTCTCACCCTCTAATCAATCCACACACACACACTCACCCTCTAATCAATCCACACACACTCTCTCACCCTCTAATCAATCGACACACACACACTCTCACCCCCTAATCAATCCACACACACACACTCTCACCTTCTAATCAATGCACACACACACACTCTCACACTCTAATCAATCCACACACACACACACTCTCACCCTCTAATCAATCCACACACACACACTCTCTCCCTCTAATCAATCCACACACACACACTCTCACCCTCTAATCATTCCACACACACACACTCTCACCCTCTAATCAATCCACACACACACACTCTCTCCCTCTAATCAATCCACACACACACACTCTCACCCTCTAATCATTCCACACACACACACACTCACCCTCTAATCAATCCACACACACACACTCTCACCCTCTAATCAATCCACACACACACACTCTCACCCTCTAATCAGTCCACACACACACACTCTCACCCTCTAATCAATCCACACACACAAACTCTCACCCTCTAATCAATCCACACACACACACTCTCACCCTCTAATCAATCCACACACACACACCCTCACCTTCTAATCAATCCACACACACACACTCTCACCCTCTAATCAATCCACACACACACACTCTCACCCTCTAATCAATCCACACACACACACACACACTCACGCTCTAATCAATCCACACACACACACTCTCAACCTTTAATCAATACACACACACACACTCTCACCCTCTAATCAATAAACACACACGCACTCTCACCTTCTAATCAATCCACACACACGCACTCTCACCCTCTAATCAATCCACACACACACACTCTCACCCTCTAATCAATCCACACACACACACTCTCACCCTCTAATCATTCCACACACACACACTCTCACCCTCTAATCATTCCACACACACACACTCTCACCCTCTAATCTATCCACACACACACGCACTCACCCTCTAATCAATCCACACACACTCACTCTCAGCCTCTAATCATTCCACACACACACTTTCACCCTCTAATCAATCCACACACACACACACTCACCCTCTAATCAATCCACACACACACACTCTCACCCTCTAATCAATCCACACACACACACTCTCACCCTCTAATCATTCCACACACACACACTCTCACCCTCCAATCAATCCACACACACACACACTCACTCTCTAATCAATCCACACACACACACTCTCACCCTCTAATCAATCCACACACACACACACTCACCCTCTAATCAATCCACACACACACACTCTCACCCTCTAATCAATCCACACACACACACTCTCACCCTCTAATCAATCCACACACACACACTATCACCTTCTAATCAATCGTCACACATACACTCTCACCCTCTAATCATTCCACACACACTCTCACCCTCTAATCAATCCACACACACACACACTCTCACCCTCTACTCATTCCACACACACACACTCTCACCCTCTAATCAATCCACACACAGACACACTCACCCTCTAATCAATCCACACTCACACACTATCACCTTCTAATCAATCCACACACACACACTCTCACCCTCTAATCAATCCACACACACACACTCTCACCCTCTAATCATTCCACACACACACACTCTCACCCTCTAATCAATCCACACACACACACTCTCACCCTCTAATCAATCCACACACACACTCTCACCCTCGAATCAATCCACACACACACACTCTCACCCTCAAATCATTCCACACACACACACTCTCACCCTCTAATCAATCCACACACACACACTCTCACCCTCTAATCAATCCACACACACACACTCTCACCCTCTAATCAATCCACACACACACACTCTCACCCTCTAATTAATCCACACACACAAACTCTCACCCTCTAATCAATCCACACACACACACTCTCACCCTCTAATCAATCCACACACACACACTCTCACCTTCTAATCAATCCACACAAACACACTCTCACCCTCTAATCAATCCACACACACACACTCTCACCCTCTAATCAATCCACACACACACACTCTCACCCTCTAATCAATCCACACACACACACTCTCACCTTCTAATCAATCCACACACACACACTCTCACCCTCTAATCAATCCACACACACACACTCTCACCCTCTAATCAATCCACACACACACACTCTCACCTTCTAATCAATCCACGCACACACACTCTCACCCTCTCATCAATCCACACACACACACTCTCACCCTCTAATCAATCCACACACACACACACACTCACCCTCTAATCCATCCACACACACACACACTCACCCTCTGATCAATACACACACACACACTCTCACCCTCTAATCAATCCACACACACACACTCTCACCATCTAATCAATCCACTCACACACACTCACACCCTCTAATCATTCCACACACACACACTCTCACCCTCTAATCATTCCACACACACACACTCTCACCCTCTAATCTATCCACACACACACACACACTCACCCTCTAATCAATCCACACACACTCACTCTCACCCTCTAATCAATCCACACACACACACTCTCACCCTCTAATCAATCCACACACACACACACACACTCACCCTCCAATCAATCCACACACACACACAGTCTCACCCTCTAATCAATCCACACACAAACACTCTCACCCTCTAATCATTCCACACACACACACTCTCACCCTCTAATCAATCCACACACACACACACTCACCATCTAATCAATCCACACACACACACTCTCACCCTCTAATCAATCCAAACACACGCACTCTCACCCTCTAATCAATCCACACACATACACTCTCACACTCTAATCAATCCACACACACACTCTCACCCTCTAAACAATCCACACACACACACTCTCACCCTCTAATCAATCCACACACACACACTATCACCTTCTAATCAATCGACACACACACACTCTCACCCTCTAATCATTCCACACACACTCTCACCCTCTAATCAATCCACACACACACACTCTCACCCTCTAATCATTCCACACACACACACTCTCACCCTCTAATCAATCCACACACACACACACTCACCCTCTAATCAATCCACACACACACACTATCACCTTCTAATCAATCCACACACACACACTCTCACCCTCTAATCATTCCACACACACACACTCTCACCCTCTGATCAATCCACACACACACACTCTCACCCTCTAATCAATCCACACACACACACTCTCACCCTCTAATCAATCCACACACACACACTCTCACCCTCTAATCAATCCACACACACACTCTCACCCTCTAATCAATCCACACACACACACTCTCACCCTCTAATCAATCCACACACACAATCTCACCCTCTAATCAATCCACACACACACTCTCACCCTCTAATCAATCCACACACACACACTCTCACCCCCTAATCAATCCACACACACACTCTCACCCTCTAATCAATCCACACACACACAGTCTCACCCTCTAATCAATCCACACACACACACTCTCACCCTCTAATCAACCCACACACACACTCTCACCCTCTAATCAATCCACACACACGCACTCTCACCATCTAATCAATCCACACACACACTCTCACCCTCTAATCAATCCACACACACACAGTCTCACCCTCTAATCAATCCACACACACACACTCTCACCCTCTAATCAACCCACACACACACTCTCACCCTCTAATCAACCCACACACACACTCTCACCCTCTAATCAATCCACACACACACACACTCACCCTCTAATAAATCCACACACACACACTCTCACCCTATAATCAATCCACACACACAAACTCTCACCCTCTAATCAATCCACACACACACACTCTCACCCTCTAATCAATCCACACACACACACTCTCACCCTCTAATCAATCCACACACACAAACTCTCACCCTCTAATCAATCCACACACGCACACACTCACCCTCTAATCAATCCACACACACACAGTCTCACCCTCTAATCAGTCCACACACACAGTCTCACCCTCTAATCAATCCACACACACACACACTCACCCTCTAATCAACCCACACACACACTCTCACCCTCTAATCAATCCACACACACGCACTCTCACCCTCTAATCAATCCACACACACACACTCTCACCCTCTAATCAATCCACACACACACTCTCACCCTCTAATCAATCCACACACTCACACTCTCACCCTCTAATCAATCCACACACACACACTCTCACCCCCAAAATCAATCCACACACACACACTCTCACCCTCTAATCAATCCACACACACACACTCTCACCCCCAAAATCAATCCACACACACACACTCTCACCCTCTAATCAATCCACACACACACACTCTCACCCTCTAATCAATCCACACACGCACACTCTCACCCTCTGATCAATCCACACACACACACTCTCACCCTCTAATCAATCCACACACACACACTCTCACCCTCTAATCAATCCACACACACACACTCTCACCCTCTAATCAATCCACACACACACACTCTCACCCTCTAATCAATCCACACACACACACTCTCACCCTCTAATCAATCCACACACACACACTCTCACCCTCTAATCAATCCACACACACACACTCTCACCCTCTAATCAATCCACACACACACACTCTCACCCCCGAATCAATCCACACACACACACTCTCACCCTCTAATCAATCGACACACACACACTCTCACCCTCTAATCAATCAACACACACACACTCTCACCCTCTAATCAATCCACACACACACACTCTCACCCTCTAATCAATCCACACACACACACTCTCACCCTCTAATCAATCCACACACACATACTCTCTCCCTCTCATCAATCCACACACACACACTCTCACCCTCTAATCAATCCACACACACACACTCTCACCCTCTAATCAATCCACACACACACACTCTCACCCTCTAATCAATCCACACACACACACTCTCACCCTCTAATCATTCCACACACACACACACTCTCACCTTCTAATCAAACCACACACACAAACTCTCTCCTTCTAATCAATCCACACACACACACTCTCACCCTCTAATCAATCCACACACACACACTCTCACCCTCTAATCAATCCACACACACACACACTCACCCTCTAATCAATCCACACACACTCTCTCACCCTCTAATCAATCGACACACACACACTCTCACCCCCTAATCAATCCACACACACACACTCTCACCCTCTAATCAATCCACACACACACACTCTCACCCTCTAATCAATCCACACACACACACTCTCTCCCTCTAATCAATCTACACACACACACTCTCACCCTCTAATCAATCCACACACACACACTCTCACCCTCTAATCAATCCACACACACACACTCTCACCCTCTAATCAATCCACAAACACACACTCTCACCCACTAATCAATCCACACACACACACTCTCACCCTCTAATCAATCCACACACACACACTCTCACCCTCTAATTAATCCACACACACACACACACTCTCACCCTCTAATCAATCCACACACACACACTCTCACCCTCTAATCAATCCACACACACACACTCTCACCCTCTAATCAATCCACACACACACACTCTCACCCTCTAATCAATCCACACACACACACTCTCACCCTCTAATCAATCCACACACACACAAACACTCTCACCCTCTAATCAATCCACACACACACACTCTCACCCTCTAATCATTCCACACACACACACTCTCACCCTCTAATCAATCCACACACACACTCACCCTCTAATCAATCCACACACACACACTCTCACCCTCTAATCAATCCACACACACACACTCTCACCCTCTAATCAATCCACACACACACACTCTCACCCTCTAATCAATCCACACACACACACTCTCACCCTCTAATCAATCCACACACACACACTATCACCTTCTAATCAATCGACACACATACACTCTCACCCTCTAATCATTCCACACACACTCTCACCCTCTAATCAATCCACACACACACACGCTCACCCTCTACTCATTCCACACACACACACTCTCACCCTCTAATCAATCCACACACACACACACTCACCCTCTAATCAATCCACACACACACACTATCACCTTCTAATCAATCCACACACACACACTCGCACCCTCTAATCAATCCACACACACACACTCTCACCCTCTAATCATTCCACACACACACACTCTCACCCTCTAATCAATCCACACACACACACTCTCACCCTCTAATCAATCCACACACACACACTCTCACCCTCTAATCAATCCACACACACACACTCTCACCCTCTAATCAATCCACACACACACTCTCACCCTCTAATCAATTCACACACACACACTCTCACCCTCTAATCAATCCACACACACACACTCTCACCCTCTAATCAATCCACACACACACTCTCACCCTCTAATCAATCCACACACGCACACTCTCACCCTCTAATCAATCAACACACACACACTCTCACCCTCTAATCAATCCACACACACACACTCTCAAACTCTAATCAATCTACACACACACACTCTCACCCTCTAATCAATCCACACACACACACTCTCACCCTCTAATTAATCCACACACACAACTCTCACCCTCTAATCAATCCACACACACACACTCTCACCCTCTAATCAATCCACACACACACACTCTCACCTTCTAATCAATCCACACACACACACTCTCACCCTCTAATCAATCCACACACACACTCTCACCCTCTAATCAATCCACACACACACACTCTCACCCTCTAATCAATCCACACACACACACTCTCACCCTCTAATCAATCCACACACACACACTCTCACCCTCTAATCAATCCACACACACACTCTCACCCTCTAATCAATCCACACACACACACTCTCACCCTCTAATCAATCAACACACACACACTCTCACCCTCTAATCAATCCACACACACACACTCTCACCCTCTAATCAATACACACACCCACACTCTCACCCTCTAATCAATCCACACACACACACTCTCACCCTCTAATTAATCCACACAAACAAACTCTCACCCTCTAATCAATCCACACACACACACTCTCACCTTCTAATCAATCCACACACACACACTCTCACCCTCTAATCAATCCACACACACACTCTCACCCTCTAATCAATCCACACACACACACTCTCACCCTCTAATCAATCCACACACACACACTCTCACCCTCTAATCAATCCACACACACACACTCTCACCCTCTAATCAATCCACACACACACTCTCACCCTCTAATCAATCCACACACAAACACTCTCACCCTCTAATCAATCAACACACACACACTCTCACCCTCTAATCAATCCACACACACACACTCTCACCCTCTAATCAATCCACACACACACACTCTCACCCTCTAATCAATCCACACACACACACTCTCACCCTCTAATTAATCCACACACACAAACTCTCACCCTCTAATCAATCCACACACACACACTCTCACCCTCTAATCAATCCACACACACACACTCTCACCTTCTAATCAATCCACACACACACACTCTCACCCTCTAATCAATCCACACACACACACTCTCACCCTCTAATCAATCCACACACACACACTCTCACCCTCTAATCAATCCACACACACACACTCTCACCTTCTAATCAATCCACACACACACACTCTCACCCTCTAATCAATCCACACACACACACTCTCACCTTCTAATCAATCCACACACACACACTCTCACCCTCTAATCAATCCACACACACACACTCTCACCCTCTAATCAATCCACACACACACACTCTCACCTTCTAATCAATCCACACACACACACTCTCACCCTCTCATCAATCCACACACACACACTCTCACCCTCTAATCAATCCACACACACACACTCTCACCCTCTAATCAATCCACACACACACACACACTCACCCTCTAATCCATCCACACACACACACACTCACCCTCTAATTAATACACACACACACACTCTCACCCTCTAATCAATCCACACTCACACACTCTCACCATCTAATCAATCCACTCACACACACTCACACCCTCTAATCATTCCACACACACACACTCTCACCCTCTAATCATTCCACACACACACACTCTCACCCTCTAATCTATCCACACACACACACACACTCACCCTCTAATCAATCCACACACACTCACTCTCACCCTCTAATCAATCCACACACACACACTCTCACCCTCTAATCAATCCACACACACACACACACACTCACCCTCTAATCAATCCACACACACACACAGTCTCACCCTCTAATCAATCCACACACAAACACTCTCACCCTCTAATCATTCCACACACACACACTCTCACACTCTAATCAATCCACACACACACACACTCACCCTCTAATCAATCCACACACACACACTCTCACCCTCTAATCAATCCACACACACACACTCTCACCCTCTAATCAATCCACACACATACACTCTCACACTCTAATCAATCCACACACACACTCTCACCCTCTAATCAATCCACACAAACACACTCTCACCCTCTAATCAATACACACACACACACTATCACCTTCTAATCAATCGACACACACACACTCTCACCCTCTAATCATTCCACACACACTCTCACCCTCTAATCAATCCACACACACACACTCTCACCCTCTAATCATTCCACACACACACACTCTCACCCTCTAATCAATCCGCACACACACACATTCACCCTCTAATCAATCCACACACACACACTATCACCTTCTAATCAATCCACACACACACACTCTCACCCTCTAATCAATCCACACACACACACACTCTCACCCTCTAATCATTCCACACACACACACTCTCACCCTCTGATCAATCCACACACACACACTCTCACCCTCTAATCAATCCACACACACACACTCTCACCCTCTAATCAATCCACACACACACACTCTCACCCTCTAATCAATCCACACACACACTCTCACCCTCTAATCAATCCACACACACACACTCTCACCCTCTAATCAATCCACACACACACTCTCACCCTCTAATCAATCCACACACACACACTCTCACCCTCTAATCAATCCACACACACACAGTCTCACCCTCTAATCAATCCACACACACAAACTCTCACCCTCTAATCAACCCACACACACACTGTCACCCTCTAATCAATCCACACACACGCACTCTCACCCTCTAATCAATCCACACACACACACTCTCACCCTCTAATCAACCCACACACACACTGTCACCCTCTAATCAATCCACACACACGCACTCTCACCCTCTAATCAATCCACACACACGCACTCTCACCCTATAATCAATCCACACACACACACTCTCACCCTCTAATCAATCCACACACACACACTCTCACCCTCTAATCAATCCACACACACACAGTCTCACCCTCTAATCAATCCACACACAAACACTCTCACCCTATAATCAATCCACACACACACACTCTCACCCTCTAATCAATCCACACACACACACACTCTCACCCTCTAATCAATCCACACACACACAGTCTCACCCTCTAATCAATCCACACACACACAGTCTCACCCTCTAATCAATCCACACACAAACACACTCACCCTCTAATCAACCCACACACACACTCTCACCCTCTAATCAATCCACACACACGCACTCTCACCCTCTAAGCAATCCACACACACACACTCTCACCCTCTAATCAATCCACACACACACACTCTCACCCTCTAATCAATCCACATACACACACTCACCCCCTAATCAATCCACACACACACACACTCACCCTCTAATCAATCCACACACACACACTCTCACCCTCTAATCAATCCACACACACACACTCTCACCCTCTAACCAATCCACACACACACTCTCACCCGATAATCAATCCACACACACACACTCTCACCCTCTAATCAATCCACACACACACACTCTCACCCTCTAATCAATCCACACACACACACTCTCACCCTCTAATCAATCCACACACACACACTCTCACCCTCTAATCAATCCACACACACACACTCTCACCCTCTAATCAATCCACACACACACACTCTCACCCTCTAATCAATCCACACACACACACTCTCACCCTCTAATCAATCCACACACACACACTCTCACCCTCTAATCAATCCACACACACACTCTCACCCTCTAATCAATCCACACACACACACTCTCACCCTCTAATCAATCCACACACACACTCTCACCCCCAAAATCAATCCACACAGACACACTCTCACCCTCTAATCAATCCACACACACACACTCTCACCCTCTAATCAATCCACACACACACACTCTCACCCTCTAATCAATCCACACACACACACTCTCACCCCCAAAATCAATCCACACACACACACTCTCACCCTCTAATCAATCCACACACACACACTCTCACCCTCTAATCAATCCACAAACACACTCTCACCCCCAAAATCAATCCACACACACACACTCTCACCCTCTAATCAATCCACACACACACACTCTCACCCTCTAATCAATCCACACACACGCACTCTCACCCTCTAATCAATCCACACACACACACTCTCACCCTCTAATCAATCCACACACACACACTCTCACCCTCTAATCAATCCACAAACACACACTCTCACCCTCTAATCAATCCACACACACACTCTCTCACCCTCTAATCAATCCACAAACACACACTCTCACCATCTAATCAATCCACACACACACACTCTCACCCCCTAATCAATCCACACACACACACTCTCACCCTCTAATCAATCCACACACACACACTCTCACCATCTAATCAATCCACACACACACACTCTCACCCCCTAATCAATCCACACACACACACTCTCACCCTCTAATCAATCCACACACACACACTCTCACCCTCTAATCAATCCACACACACACTCTCACCATCTAATCAATCCACACACACACTCTCACCCTCTAATCAATCCACAAACACACACTCTCACCCTCTAATCAATCCACAAACACACACTCTCACCCCCTAATCAATCCACACACACACACACTCTCACCCTCTAATCAATCCACACACACACTCTCACCCCCTTATCATTCCACACACACACACTCTCACCCTCTAATCATTCCACACACACACACACTCTCACCCTCTAATCAATCCACACACACACAGTCTCACCCTCTAATCAATCCACACACAAACACACTCACCCTCTAATCAACCCACACACACACTCTCACCCTCTAATCAATCCACACACACGCACTCTCACCCTCTAATCAATCCACACACACACACTCTCACCCTCTAATCAATCCACACACACACACTCTCACCTTCTAATCAATCCACACACACACACTCTCACCCTCTAATCAATCCACACACACACACTCTCACCCTCTAATCAATCCACATACACACACTCACCCCCTAATCAATCCACACACACACACACTCACCCTCTAATCAATCCACACACACACACTCTCACCCTCTAATCAATCCACACACACACACTCTCACCCTCTAACCAATCCACACACACACTCTCACCCGATAATCAATCCACACACACACACTCTCACCCTCTAATCAATCCACACACACACACTCTCACCCTCTAATCAATCCACACACACACACTCTCACCCTCTAATCAATCCACACACACACTCTCACCCCCAAAATCAATCCACACAGACACACACTCACCCTCTAATCAATCCACACACACACACTCTCACCCTCTAATCAATCCACACACACACACTCTCACCCTCTAATCAATCCACACACACACACTCTCACCCCCAAAATCAATCCACACACACACACTCTCACCCTCTAATCAATCCACACACACACACTCTCACCCTCTAATCATTCCACACACACACTCTCACCCTCTAATCAATCCACACACACACACTCTCACCCTCTAATAAGTCCACACACACACACTCTCACCCTCTAATCATTCCACACACACACACTCTCACCCTCTAATCAATCCACACACACACACTCTCACCCTCTAATCAATCCACACACACACACTCTCACCCCCTAATCAATCCACACACACACACACTCTCACCATCTAATCAATCCACACACACACACTCTCACCCTCTAATCAATCCACACACACACACTCTCACCCTCTAATCAATCCACACACACACACTCACCATCTAATCATTCACACACACACTCTCACCCTCTAATCAATCCACAAACACACACTCTCACCCCCTAATCAATCCACACACACACACTCTCACCCTCTAATCAATCCACACACACACTCTCACCCCCTTATCATTCCACACACACACACTCTCACCCTCTAATCATTCCACACACACACACTCTCACCCTCTAATCAATCCACACACACACACTCTCACCCTCTAATCAATCCACACACACACACTCTCACCCTCTAATCAATCCACACACACACACTCTCACCCTCTAATCATTCCACACACACACACTCTCACCCTCTAATCAATCCACACACACACACACTCTCACCCCCTTATCATTCCACACACACACACTCTCACCCTCTAATCATTCCACACACACACACTCTCACCCTCTAATCATTCCACACACACACACTCTCACCCTCTAATCAATCCACACACACACACTCTCACCCTCTAATCAATCCACACACACACACTCTCACCCTCTAATCAATCCACACACACACACTCTCACCCTCTAATCAATCCACACACACACACTCTCACCCACTAATCAATCCACACACACACTCTCACCCTCTAATCAATCCACACACACACACTCTCACCCTCTAATCAATCCACACACACACACTCTCACCCCCTAATCAATCCACACACACACACACTCTCACCATCTAATCAATCCACACACACACACTCTCACCCTCTAATCAATCCACACACACACACTCTCACCCTCTAATCAATCCACACACACACTCTCACCATCTAATCAATCCACACACACACTCTCACCCTCTAATCAATCCACAAACACACACTCTCACCCCCTAATCAATCCACACACACACACTCTCACCCTCTAATCAATCCACACACACACTCTCACCCCCTTATCATTCCACACACACACACTCTCACCCTCTAATCATTCCACACACACACACTCTCACCCTCTAATCAATCACACACACACACTCTCACCCTCTAATCAATCCACACACACACACTCTCACCCTCTAATCAATCCACACACACACACTCTCACCCTCTAATCATTCACACACACACACTCTCACCCTCTAATCAATCCACACACACACACTCTCACCCCCTTATCATTCCACACACACACACTCTCACCCTCTATCATTCCACACACACACACTCTCACCCTCTAATCAATCCACACACACACACTCTCACCCTCTAATCAATCCACACACACACACTCTCACCCTCTAATCAATCCACACACACACACTCTCACCCTCTAATCAATCCACACACACACACTCTCACCCTCTAATCAATCCACACACACACACTCTCACCCTCTAATCAATCCACACACACACTCTCACCCTCTAATCAATCCACACACACACACTCTCACCCTCTAATCAATCCACACACCCACACTCACCCCATAATCAATCCACACACACACACTCTCACTCTCTAATCAATCCACACACACACACTCTCACCCTCTAATCAATCCACACACACACACTCTCACCCTCTAATCAATCCACACACACACACTCTCACCCTCTAATCAATCCACACACACACTCTCACCCTCTAATCAATCCACACACACACTCTCACCCTCTAATCAATCCACACACACACACTCTCACCCTCTAAT
Organism: Heterodontus francisci; assembly: GCF_036365525.1. Lineage (NCBI taxonomy): Eukaryota > Metazoa > Chordata > Chondrichthyes > Heterodontiformes > Heterodontidae > Heterodontus > Heterodontus francisci. The sequence goes on from NW_027141798.1 coordinate 27,108, forward strand.
CAATCCACACACACACACACTCACCCTCTAATCAATCCACACACACACTCTCACCCTCTAATCAATCCACACACACACACTCTCACCCTCTAATCAATCCACACACACACACTCTCACCCTCTAATCAATCCACACACACACTCTCACCCTCTAATCAATCCACACACACACACTCTCACCCTCTAATCAATCCACACACTCACACTCTCACCCCTCTAATCAATCCACACACACACACACTCACCCTCTAATCAATCCACACACACACTCTCACCCTCTATCAATCCACACACACACACACTCACCCTCTAATCAATCCACACACACACACTCTCACCCTCTAATCAATCCACACACACACACTCTCACCCTCTAATCAATCCACACACACACACTCTCACCCTCTAATCAATCCACACACACACACTCTCACCCTCTAATCAATCCACACACACACACTCTCACCCTCTAATCAATCCACACACACACTCTCACCTCTACATCACACTCCCCACTCAATCCACACACACACTCTCACCCTCTAATCAATCCACACACCCACACTCACCCCATAATCAATCCACACACACCACACTCTCACTCTCTAATCAATCCACACACACACACTCTCACCCTCTAATCAATCCACACACACACACTCTCACCCTCTAATCAATCCACACACACACACTCTCACCCTCTAATCAATCCACACACACACTCTCACCCTCTAATCAATCCCACACACACACTCTCACCCTCTAATCAATCCACACACACACACTCTCACCCTCTAATCAATCCACACACACACACTCACCCTCTAATCAATCCACACACACACTCTCACCCTCTAATCAATCCACACACACACACTCTCACCCTCTAAATCAATCCACACACACACACTCTCACCCTCTAATCAATCCACACACACACACTCTCACCCTCTAATCAATCCACACACACACACTCTCACCCTCTAATCAATCCACACACTCACACTCTCACCCTCTAATCAATCCACACACACACACTCTCACCCTCTAATCAATCCACACACACACACTCTCACCCTCTAATCAATCCACACACACACAAACTCACCCTCTAATCAATCCACACACACACACTCTCACCCTCTAATCAATCCACACACACACACTCTCACCCTCTAATCAATCCACACACACACCCTCACACTCACCCTCTAATCAATCCACACACACACACTCTCACCCTCTAATCAATCCACACACTCACACTCTCACCCTCTAATCAATCCACACACACACACACTCACCCTCTAATCAATCCACACACACACTCTCACCCTCTAATCAATCCACACACACACAAACTCACCCTCTAATCAATCCACACACACACACTCTCACCCTCTAATCAATCCACACACACACACTCTCACCCTCTAATCAATCCACACACACACACACTCACCCTCTAATCAATCCACACACACACTCTCACCCTCTAATCAATCCACACACACACACTCTCACCCTCTAATCAATCCACACACACACACTCTCACCATCTAATCAATCCACACACACACACTCTCACCATCTAATCAATCCACACACACACACTCTCACCCTCTAATCAATCCACACACACACACTCTCACCCCCTAATCAATCCACACACACACACTCTCACCCTCTAATCAATCCACACACACACACTCTCACCCTCTAATCAATCCACACACACACACTCTCACCCTCTAATCATTCCACACACACACACACTCTCACCCTCTAATCAATCCACACACACACACACTCTCACCCTCTAATCAATCAACACACACACACACTCTCACCCTCTAATCAATCCACACACACACACTCTCACCCTCTAATCATTCCACACACACACACTCTCACCCTCTAATCAATCCACACACACACACACTCTCACCCTCTAATCAATCCACACACACAGACTCTCACCCTCTAATAAATCCACACACACACACGCTCTCACCCTCTAATCAATCCACGCACACTCACTCTCACCCTCTAATCAATCCACACACACACACTCTCACCCTCTAATCAATCCACACACACAGACTCTCACCCTCTAATCAATCCACACACACACACTCTCACCATCTAATCAATCCACACACACTCACTCTCACCCTCTAATCAATCCACACACACTCACTCTCACCCTCTAATCAATCCACACACACACACTCTCACCCTCTAATCAATCCACACACACACACTCTCACCCTCTAATCAATCCACACACACACACTCTCACCCTCTAATCAATCCACAAACACACACTCTCACCCTCTAATCAATCCACACACACACACTCTCACCCCCTAATCAATCCACACACACACTCTCACCCTCTAATCAATCCACACACACACACACTCTCACCCTCTAATCAATCCACACACACAGACTCTCACCCCCTAATCAATCCACACACACACACTCTCACCCTCTAATCAATCCACACACACACACTCTCACCCTCTAATCAATCCACACACACACACTCTCACCCTCTAATCATTCCACACACACACACTCTCACCCTCTAATCAATCCACACACACACACACTCTCACCCTCTAATCAATCAACACACACACACACTCTCACCCTCTAATCAATCCACACACACACACTCTCACCCTCTAATCATTCCACACACACACACTCTCACCCTCTAATCAATCCACACACACACACACTCTCACCCTCTAATCAATCCACACACACAGACTCTCACCCTCTAATCAATCCACACACACACACTCTCACCATCTAATCAATCCACACACACTCACTCTCACCCTCTAATCAATCCACACACACACACTCTCACCCTCTAATCAATCCACACACACAGACTCTCACCCTCTAATCAATCCACACACACACACTCTCACCATCTAATCAATCCACACACACTCACTCTCACCCTCTAATCAATCCACACACACTCACTCTCACCCTCTAATCAATCCACACACACTCACTCTCACCCTCTAATCAATCCACACACACACACTCTCACCCTCTAATCAATCCACACACACACACACTCTCACCCTCTAATCAATCCACAAACACACACTCTCACCCTCTAATCAATCCACACACACACACTCTCACCCCTAATCAATCCACACACACACACTCTCACCCTCTAATCAATCCACACACACACACTCTCACCCTCTAATCAATCACAAACACACACTCTCACCCTCTAATCAATCCACAAACACACACTCTCACCCGCTAATCAATCCACAAACACACACTCTCACCCCTAATCAATCCACACACACACTCTCACCCTCTAATCAATCCACACACACACACTCTCACCCTCTAATCAATCCACACACACACACTCTCACCCTCTAATCAATCCACACACACACACTCTCACCCTCTAATCAATCCACACACACACACTCTCACCCTCTAATCAATCCACACAAACACACTCTCACCCTCTAATCAATCCACACAAACACACTCTCACCCTCTAATCAATCCACAAACACACACTCTCACCCTCTAAATCAATCCACAAACACACACTCTCACCCGCTAATCAATCCACACACACACACTCTCACCCTCTAATCAATCCACACACACACACTCTCACCCTCTAATCAATCCACACACACACACTCTCACCCTCTAATCAATCCACACACACACACTCTCACCCTCTAATCAATCCACACACACACACTCTCACCCTCTAATCAATCCACACACACACGCTCTCACACTCTAATCAATCCACACACACACACTCTCCACCCTCTAATCAATCCACACACACACACTCTCACCCTCTAATCAATCCACACACACACTCTCACTAACCCTTCTAATCAATCCACACACACACACTCTCACCACTCTAATCAATCCACACACACACACTCCCACCCTCTAATCAATCCACACACACACGCTCTCACCCTCTAATCAATCCACACACACACCTCTCACCCTCTAATCAATCCACACACACACACTCTCACCCTCTAATCAATCCACACACACACGCTCTCACCCTCTAATCAATCCACACACACACTCTCACCCTCTAATCAATCCACACACACACACTCTCACCCTCTAATCAATCCACACACACACACTCTCACCCTCTAATCAATCCACACACACACACTCTCACCCTCTAATCAATCCACAACACACACTCTCACCCTCTAATCAATCCACACACACACACTCTCACCCTCTAATCAATCCACACACACACACTCTCACCCTCTAATCAATCCACACACACACACTCTCACCCTCTAATCAATCCACAAACACACACTCTCACCCTCTAATCAATCCACACACACACTCTCACCCCCTAATCAATCCACACACACACTCTCACCCTCTAATCAATCCACACACACACACTCTCACCCTCTAATCAATCCACAAACACACACTCTCACCCTCTAATCAATCCACAAACACACACTCTCACCCGCTAATCAATCCACACACACACACTCTCACCCTCTAATCAATCCACACACACACACTCTCACCCTCTAATCAATCCACACACACACTCTCACCCTCTAATCAATCCACACACACACACTCTCACCCTCCAATCAATCCACACACACACACTCTCACCCTCTAATCAATCCACACACACACACTCTCACCCTCTAATCAATCCACACACACACTCTCACCCCCTAATCAATCCACAAACACACACTCTCACCCCCTAATCAATCCACACACACACCTCTCACCCTCTAATCAATCCACACACACACACACTCTCACCCCCTAATCAATCCACACACACACTCTCACCCTCTAATCAATCCACACACACACACTCTCACCCTCTAATCAATCCACACACACACTCTCACCTCTAATCAATCCACACACACACACTCTCACCCTCTAATCAATCCACACGCACACACTCTCACCCCTAATCAATCCACACACACACACTCTCACCCCTAATCAATCCACACACACAGACTCTCACCCTCTAATCAATCCACACACACACACTCTCACCCCCTAATCAATCCACACACACACACTCTCACCCCTAATCAATCCACACACACACACTCTCACCCTCTAATCAATCCACACACACACACTCTCACCCTCTAATCAATCCACACACACACACTCTCACCCTCTAATCAATCCACACACACACTCCTCACCCCTAATCAATCCACACACACACACTCTCACCCCCTAATCAATCCACACACACACACTCTCACCTCTAATCAATCCACACACACACACTCTCACCCTCTAATCAATCCACACACACACACTCTCACCCTCTAATCAATCCACACACACACACTCTCACCCTCTAATCATCCACAAACACACACTCTCACCCTCTAATCAATCCACAAACACACACTCTCACCCGCTAATCAATCCACAAACACACACTCTCACCCCCTAATCAATCCACACACACACTCTCACCCTCTAATCAATCCACACACACACACACTCACCCTCTAATCAATCCACACACACACACTCTCACCCTCTAATCAATCCACACACACACACTCTCACCCTCTAATCAATCCACACACACACACTCTCACCCTCTAATCAATCCACACAAACACACTCTCACCCTCTAATCAATCCACACAAACACACTCTCACCCTCTAATCAATCCACAAACACACACTCTCACCCTCTAATCAATCCCACAAACACATACTCTCACCCGCTAATCAACAATCCACACACACACACTCTCACCCTCTAATCAATCCACACACACACACTCTCACCCTCTAATCAATCCACACACACACACTCTCACCCTCTAATCAATCCACACACACACACTCTCACCCTCTAATCAATCCACACACACACACTCTCACCCTCTAATCAATCCACACACACACACTCTCACCCTCTAATCAATCCACACACACACACTCTCACCCTCTAATCAATCCACACACACACACTCTCACCCTCTAATCAATCCACACACACACACTCTCACCCTCTAATCAATCCACACACACACACTCTCACCCTCTAATCAATCCACACACACACACTCTCACCCTCTAATCAATCCACACACACACACTCTCACCCTCTAATCAATCCACACACACACTCTCTCACCCTCTAATCAATCCACACACACACACTCTCACCCTCTAATCAATCCACACACACACACTCTCACCCTCTAATCAATCCACACACACACACTCTCACCCTCTAATCAATCCACACACACACACTCTCACCCTCTAATCAATCCACACACACACACTCACCCTCTAATCAATCCACACACACACACTCTCACCCTCTAATCAATCCACACACACACACTCTCACCCTCTAATCAATCCACACACACACACTCTCACCCTCTAATCAATCCACACACACACACTCTCACCCTCTAATCAATCCACACACACACACTCTCACCCCTAATCAATCCACACACACACTCTCACCCTCTAATCAATCCACACACACACACTCTCACCCTCTAATCAATCCACACACACACACTCTCACCCTCTAATCAATCCACACACACACACTCTCACCCTCTAATCAATCCACACACACACACTCTCACCCTCTAATCAATCCACACACACACACTCTCACCCTCTAATCAATCCACACACACACTCTCACCCCTCTAATCAATCCACACACACACACTCTCACCCTCTAATCAATCCACACACACACACTCTCACCCTCTAATCAATCCACACACACACACTCTCACCCTCTAATCAATCCACACACACACTCTCACCCTCTAATCAATCCACAAACACACACTCTCACCCTCTAATCAATCCACACACACACACTCTCACCCTCTAATCAATCCACACACACACACACTCTCACCCTCTAATCAATCCACACACACACTCTCACCCTCTAATCAATCCACACACACACACTCTCACCCTCTAATCAATCCACACACACACACTCTCACCCTCTAATCAATCCACACACACACACTCTCACCCTCTAATCAATCCACACACACACACTCTCACCCTCTAATCAATCCACACACACACACTCTCACCCCCTAATCAATCCACACACACACTCTCACCCTCTAATCAATCCACACACACACACTCTCACCCCCTAATCAATCCACACACACACACTCTCACCCCCTAATCAATCCACACACACACACTCTCACCCTCTAATCAATCCACACACACACACTCTCACCCTCTAATCAATCCACACACACACACTCTCACCCTCTAATCAATCCACACACACACACTCTCCCCTATCAATCCACACACACACTCTCACCCCCTAATCAATCCACACACACACACTCTCACCCTCTAATCAATCCACACACACACACTCTCACCCTCTAATCAATCCACACACACACACTCTCACCCCCTAATCAATCCACACACACACACTCTCACCCTCTAATCAATCCACACACACACTCTCACCCTCTAATCAATCCACACACACACACTCTCACCCCCTAATCAATCCACACACACACACTCTCACCCTCTAATCAATCCACACACACACTCTCACCCTCTAATCAATCCACACACACACACTCTCACCCCCTAATCAATCCACACACACACACTCTCACCCTCTAATCAATCCACACACACACACTCTCACCCCCTAATCAATCCACACACACACACTCTCACCCTCTAATCAATCCACACACACACCCTCTCACCCTCTAATCAATCCACACACACACTCTCACCCTCTAATCAATCCACACACACACACTCTCACCCTCTAATCAATCCACACACACACACTCTCACCCCTAATCAATCCACACACACACACTCTCACCCCCTAATCAATCCACACACACACACTCTCACCCCTAATCAATCCACACACACACACTCTCACCCTCTAATCAATCCACACACACACACTCTCACCCCTCTAATCAATCCACACACACACACTCTCACCCTCTAATCAATCCACACACACACACTCTCACCCTCTAATCAATCCACAAACACACACTCTCACCCTCTAATCAATCCACAAACACACACTCTCACCCTCTAATCAATCCACACACACACACTCTCACCCTCTAATCAATCCACACACACACTCTCACCCCTTAATCAATCCACACACACACACTCTCACCCTCTAATCAATCCACACACACACACTCTCACCCTCTAATCAATCCACACACACACACTCTCACCCGCTAATCAATCCACAAACACACTCTCACCCTCTAATCAATCCACACACACACTCTCACCCTCTAATCAATCCACACACACACACTCTCACCCTCTAATCAATCCACAAACACACACACTCTCACCCTCTAATCAATCCACACACACACACTCTCACCCTCTAATCAATCCACACACACACCACTCTCACCCCTTAATCAATCCACACACACACACTCTCACCCTCTAATCAATCCACACACACACACTCTCACCCTCTATTCAATCCACACACACACTCTCACCCTCTAATCAATCCACACACACACACTCTCACCCTCTAATCAATCCACACACACACACTCTCACCCTCTAATCAATCCACACACACACACTCTCACCCTCTAATCAATCCACAAACACACACTCTCACCCTCTAATCAATCCACACACACACTCTCACCCCTTAATCAATCCACAACACACACTCTCACCCTCTAATCAATCCACACACACACACTCTCACACTCCCTCTAATCAATCCACACACACACTCTCACCCGCTAATCAATCCACAAACAAACACTCTCACCCTCTAATCAATCCACACACACACTCTCACCCTCTAATCAATCCACACACACACACTCTCACCCTCTAATCAATCCACACACACACACTCTCACCCTCTAATCAATCCACACACACACACTCTCACCCTCTAATCAATCCACACACACACACTCTCACCCTCTAATCAATCCACACACACACACTCTCACCCTCTAATCAATCCACACACACACACTCTCACCCTCTAATCAATCCACACACACACACTCTCACCCCTCTAATCAATCCACACACACACACTCTCACCCTCTAATCAATCCACACACACACACTCTCACCCTCTAATCAATCCACACACACACACTCTCACCCCCTAATCAATCCACACACACACACTCTCACCCCCTAATCAATCCACACACACACACTCTCACCCCCTAATCAATCCACACACACACACTCTCACCCCCTAATCTATCCACACACACACACTCTCACCCTCTAATCAATCCACACACACACACTCTCACCCCCTAATCAATCCACACACACACACTCTCACCCTCTAATCAATCCACACACACACACTCTCACCCTCTAATCAATCCACACACACACACTCTCACCCTCTAATAAATCCACACAAACACACTCTCACCCTCTAATCAATCCACACACACACACTCTCACCCTCTAATCAATCCACACACACACACTCTCACCCTCTAATCAATCCACACACACACACTCTCACCCTCTAATCAATCCACACACACACACTCTCACCCTCTAATCAATCCACACACACACACTCTCACCCTCTAATCAATCCACACACACACACTCTCACCCTCTAATCAATCCACACACACACACTCTCACCCTCTAATCAATCCACACACACACACTCTCACCTTCTAATCAATCCACACACACACCTCTCACCCTCTAATCAATCCACACACACACACTCTCACCCTCTAATCAATCCACACACACACACTCTCACATTCTAATCAATCCACACACACACACTCTCACGCTCTAATCAATCCACACACACACACTCTCACCCTCTAATCAATCCACACACACACACTCTCACCCTCTAATCAATCCACACACACACACTCTCACCCTCTAATCAATCCACACACACACACTCTCACCCTCTAATCAATCCACACACACACACTCTCACCCTCTAATCAATCCACACACACACACTCTCACCCTCTAATCAATCCACACACACACACTCTCACCCTCTAATCAATCCACACACACACACTCTCACCCTCTAATCAATCCACAAACACACACTCTCACCCTCTAATCAATCCACACACACACACTCTCTCACCCCTAATCAATCCACACACACACTCTCACCCTCTAATCAATCCACACACACACACTCTCACCCTCTAATCAATCCACAAACACACACTCTCACCCTCTAATCAATCCACAACACACACTCTCACCCGCTAATCAATCCACACACACACACTCTCACCCTCTAATCAATCCAA